>NW_015113114.1:400389-481482 GCF_001443285.1 Poecilia latipinna | reverse complement strand
TTAAAAAAAATTTTTTTTGTGGTAAAAAATAAACCCCAAAAAAAAAAAGGGGTAAAAACGGCGAAAAAAAAAAAAAAAAAAAAAAAAAAAAAATTAATTAAATCAAGCCACAACTGATAATATTTTTGTTATCTTCAGTATTTGTATCCTCGTCCTTTTTAAGAGTTACGCTATTAGCATTTACCAAACATCTAAATTTTTCTTAACTTCAGAAATGTTGCTTCAGAAGATTGGTATTCAGAGCTATAATCCAGGTCCAGATTTATAAGGCATAACATACATAATACACTCTCGGGCTCAGTTTTTGGAAATCTAGAGATGTCCTCACGCCAGAAGGAATATTTACTTTGATTCTGTCCAGGGAGTTGTGAGTCCCCCAGTGGGAGGTGACAGGAAACCAATGGGAGTCTCCAATATCGGATCATATGCCTGAACAACCTCGGCTGACTCATTCTGATGCAGAGGAGCACCAGCTACACTCCAGATTGCCCCCCTTGCAAGGGTCAGAGGGCAGACAAACTGCTAAAAAGAGAACGTTGTATAATGATGCAAATTAAAAAAACAAAAACATCCCAACATTTGTCATTTTCTTTAAGTAATTGTAACATTGTCAATCAGTTCAGTTTAGTTTTATTAGAATATTTCTCAAATTCATAAAATCAATGTGACAAAATTGAAGAGAAAAAGATACACCAGTAGAAAGGGAGCAAAAAGAAAATTAGAAAATAGAAATAGCATTTTTAAATGTGCCATGCTCTTAAATTTCAACATGATACTTAGTAAAACGACTGTTGGTATTTCTGTTTGCAGCTACATTGTATCAAATTCTTGTTGCTTCTTCCTATTGTCATTTTATGTTGTCGCTACCAGATTTCCAATAACTCAAGGGAAACTCCAATTCCCTTCCTAATCAAACACAGTAATCAACCAGGGTTTGTTTTGTAGTTACCAAAAATCACATATTTCTTTTATTCCAACTTACATACAACCTGATCTGCTTGTGGAGTTTCACTATTTCATCAACTGTATTATATAAAAAGGTCCCAATACTGAGCCTTGAGGGATTCCACATTTACAATCTTTAAATTTTATTATTAATCTGAAAAGCAAACCGCTTTTCCTGCTGGAGTCTAGGGAGCATGTCAGGGCGCATATGGCATGTGTACAACACTATGCCATTTGCTTAGAAGTAAAAAAAAATAAAAAATTATATATATAATGTATAAATATATATGTGTGGGCGTAATCTTAAAAATGTTTCTCTTTGCGAGCGTTTGTCTCTTTCTTCCTCCATTTTTTTTCCTGCACAGAACTGCCTGCGTAGCTGCAAACATTTTAGAGACGCACAGTGCAGAAAATTCGGTCCACTCAGACGTGTCGAGCATAAACCAGGCTTAGGAAACAACTACTGCACAGCTACGGATGTGAAAATGAGAGCTTGGAAGACGAATACAAATACAGCCTGTATAGGTTTAGCTTAAATAACAAGGCTGACTCTTAATGCAACGTCTTTAAAAAAGATTAAGTAGTAGCTCACTTCTTACTAGGCAGTAAATACTGTAGGTGGCCCCAATTGACTCTTTGACATAATTCGTTTTGTACAAGCTTTAAAAAACAAAAAAACAAAAAACAAAACCCTCCTAACCATTTTTCCATCCGATGAAGTATAATACGCACATGTGAACTGAATGAACGCTGCAACCATTTCATCAATGAGTTCATTGTAGTTCAGGTCTTTTTCCAATTTAAAAGGTTCACAGTGAGCCTTTGCTCCACTCAAGCACATCACATCATCTTTTGTACAAGAAAAACCAACAGCACATGATCTCATGGTGTTTATCTAAAGAGGCTTAGTAAAAACTGCATGCGCTTAATTGTTCGGCGTAACAGCAAACAGCCCTTGTTTATGTGAACTTGGATGTCTGTTCCCATCCGGAGAAATGCAGCCGATCTGGAAGACAGGAAAACAGAAGACGAAGAAGAAGGAAAAAAAAGAAAAAAGGCCACCCACAGGGCAAGTAGCTGTCATCACTAATTCACTAGAGGCTCAGTTCACTCAATTCTTGGGCAACCTCTCTGACAAAAAAAAAAAACACCTTCTATTGAAGATCTTTACAAAGGAGACCTCTTACATTCTCAGCCTGGGAGATTACTGGGAGGGCTGGTACAATTACACGTCCTCAGCCTGAATGGAGCGGAGCACAGAGTTGTGGCTAATCTGCAACTCAAACAAGACTAAATCTAAGCTAATCAACGGCGAATCACAATGCCAGGCACTGGCAAAAAAACATAACAACCCATCATGTGTGTGTGAGAGAGAGAGAGTGTGTTGGTGAATCACGCAATGCTTTTCAAACCGTGGTGAAACACACCCTTGGGCTTGAAAGAGCTTAGTCAAGGAGCCATTCAACACATTTGAGAGGAATACACACACGCACACACACACACACACGCACGGCAATGCAGAAACAAGTGAAAACATAAAATTACATTGTGCATGAAATATGTCAGGAACAGCCTGTCACAGCAGCAGTTAAGGAGCCAATACAGCAGAGTTTGTTTTTGATGTAGGTGCTGAATATGTAATTAAAGCACCTCATGGAAAGCAGCAACAGTGGACTCCAAGATCATTTTTATGTAAAACTGTGACTATTTTTTTTTAAATTATTTGAAGTGAATATTGCAGCTGTAGCATTTTTATTTTAGTATTTGTAGGGGAGTTACGTCAAAAGGCTGCACTCCAACTATAGACTACTTCTTTTTATGTAATAATGGATCTTTAACCAGGAGTTATTGTAGTTTCTATATTACTTGATGTTTCTACCAAGTCAGTTCAAGTGCTAATCTAGGACTGGGGCTAAGCTTGATTTTAACTGGTTCCATTTAAAACAACAACAAATAAACCAGTTAATATCGAGCCTAAAGGCCAAGTCCTCATTTGTGTTCATGAAGTGCCAATTGGTGTTGAATTTGGGGTTTCAAATCTGCGTTTATAAGCTGTAAATGTGTGTTTCACTGGAGGGTTTTAGATGTGTTTTATAAGCTAAAAACACGAGTCGCCTTTGCGTGTCAGACCAGTGTTTGTAAACTGCAAACAAGTGTTATATTTATGGTGTCAGACCTGTGTTTAAAACTGCAAAGATGATCCAGATTTGAGGTTTCATATCTGTGTTTATAAATCCTCCTGAGCGACATTTATGGTTACAAACAGGATGCGTAAACACAAACGGGAAAAATGTAAGCCCTAACCAGTATCCACTCAACTTCCTATTAATATTTTCTAGAAAAGTGTGCTTTGTCCTAAGCTAAGAAGCTAAAATTGACATTAATTTAGAAATTTAGAGTTTTAAATGCTGCTCACAGTGAGTGCCAATCAGTTTGTCCTCACCATTAATGATTTTTGGGTCGTACTTTAACCTACATATCCATTCAATAGAAGAAGAAACTCTCAGGCAGTTAACTTGATGTAATGTAAATGCCCACATTTAACAAAAAAAAAAAAAAAGAAAAAAAAAAAACTATGAAATTCCCTTTTATTGCCCCCACAATCTAAAAATGGGTTTCACTGTCAGAGGAACAGACTGACAGTGAAACCCTTTAGTCTATGCAGGTACTATGAAAGAATTTTGACTCAACCTTGTTAAGTCATGTCCACATTCCAGTCTGCATTAAAAATGAAACCAGAACACACCCCATCAACGTATGTTGTCTCCTGAGAAATCCTCTCAAGAACATATAGTTAGTAGAGCTTAAGAAAGGATTCATCTGAGGAAGATTTTTTTTTTTTCCCTCAAAAGCTGAATTATGCAGTGACATTTTTATCTTAAGTTTGCTTCAAAGAAAACAATTTGTAGGTTTGCTTCGCTTTACGGGGAACTATGTCAAGTTGAAGTCCAACCGTGACTGGTTGATTACGCTGTGTTTCCATTCAGGATGTGTCCATGTCCAATCTTTTCTCGACTTTTGCTTTATGAGAAACACACCAGGATTGCTGTCTTCTAGTCTTTTCTCCTTATAGTCTAAACTTCTTTATCATCAACCACATCTTTGTGTTTTCTGCCCTGCCTCGTTCTGAGCAGAGGTGACTCACAAACTGCATGTTTGGCAACATTTTCCAACATTCTATTACACACACTTAATAGCATGCGCTGCATAGTTTAACCTTCTCTATCACTGCTGCGATCTTGGGTCTCAGTGGGCCTTGCAGACTGAACCCACATGTGGGCTGCGTTTCATAAGACCATTTGTACTCAGTTTAACACGCTGAAGTGACAGACTGGAACTACGCAATCAGCTACAACAACAAGAGCTATGAACGCTAGGTGTTAAGAACGTTGCCGACATTTTCTGAAATGATCAGTAACGTAGATCATCAACATCCAGCACCGACTGTTTTACGGAGTTTGCTGTGGAAAACAGGTTTGAAGCTCTGTGGAGATGAGCAGGAAGGACACACCCAGGAAAGATAACGCATGTTGTTTAGGCTGAAAATACCCATGTGTCCAGGCGTTATCCTCCGCTCTGGCATGTTGCTACACGTACTCGGAAGGAGGATCGAATTCCATCGAAGGTAAATCCCAAACGGAGGGCTTATCAGAACCAGCAACTCTCAGTGGGTACTTAGTCGTCCTCCGCGCTACCATTTCGAGGTGAAAACAAAATTCAAAAAAGAAAAAATAAATAAACGAATGTTGACTGAGGATGACTGATTGCAGTGTTCAGTCAGAGTTAACCATCTTCTGCATTCCTGTTTCCCCTGTTGGTTGTTGCCTTTGGCATCGACCGCCCCCCCCCTCCCCGCCCTCGCTGCTGTAATCAAATGGTTTCATTGAAACTAATGGCATGGCTGTGCTTTTTTAACAAAGTGCTATTGTTCGTGTAAATGTGGCCCTAAGTGAAAGACGGGTAATGACAGGCCAGCCTCTAGCGAGGGAAGTCGAGCTGCATTTCTCTAGTAGCCGTTTAGGCTCTGCTTTTCTAATCTGTGTGCGACTACAAGAGCAGTTTGAATCTTTTTTAAACACAACTTCATAGGGATTTGCAAAAGAAATAGTCATTTACAATAATAATCAAACTTTTATTGGACTGCTGCAAATACAAGTCATCAGAATCAAAGATTCAAACAGCATTGGTCATAAACTCCAGTCCAGATTGAGACCAGAAAATGTGAATGTGCCATGTGAGCAAAGAGCCTTTCCTCTAGTGTCACACTGCAGCTGATGGGACCAGCCCCTTCTTGGCACCCTGGTGATAGTGGCTCTCCAGCTTCCCTGCAAGAAAGAGGGGGAGTGGAGAGGGTGGTGGAGTAGAGGAAGGGTGGGAGGAGAGAGAAGAGGAAGGGATGAATCAAAACACCATCAAAGGGACAGAATGACCTTTCTGAGAGCTCAAGGGCTGCTGATTACAGGCGGCCTCGGGTTGATGCACAGAGACATCGAGATGATGAAGGAAAAGACCAATGAGACCTTTTATTCAACAGAGGAGACGGGAAAATAGCTTTTGTTGGCAGCAAAACAAGACATGCTTTAATTCAGAGGTTTAATTACAGGAGCATTAAATGCAACAAAAACCCGAGACACAACGAAACGGCTAAATGCTACGTCTTCAAGTTAAGTTCGACAACTCGGCCAAATACACCAGGCCTGTATCACTGTAGGGAAGGTTTTTAATGCAGTTATTATTATTGTAATGTCTTAGAACAGAGGAAATAAAATGTTTTATGAAAGACAAATAGATTATTATGACAGTCTTGATGTCATCAACGTAATGTATTTGTGAAAATCTAAACATCGGATAAAAAAAATATATAGGATATATAGGAGGTGTCATCAGCATAAAAAGACGTGCAAATGTGGATTGAAAAAATAAACATAATTGTATCTATGTTCAAAGAATTTACTCAGGACCAACATAGATCCCTGTGGAACGCCAGTATTTCGAAACTACACTGTTCAAAACTCCTAGTGTCTGTTTTGGTGGGGATAATTTACAGTGATGCCACAGAAATGTTCTCCATCTTTTATTTACTCATTTATAAATGTATTAATTCATACAGAATTCAAATTAAGACATTGGATTTTGCATGCATATATTGAAGAACTTTTGTTTTCTTGCAGTGATTCCAAATGAAAGTTATACGGTTGAGTTGACATCTTTATTATACTTGGCCAAAACTGAACTAATAAAGTTGTTGTTAG
The DNA here is from genome assembly GCF_001443285.1 of Poecilia latipinna. NCBI lineage: Eukaryota > Metazoa > Chordata > Actinopteri > Cyprinodontiformes > Poeciliidae > Poecilia > Poecilia latipinna. The sequence continues at coordinate 475,285 of NW_015113114.1, read as the reverse complement.
TGACAAACCATAACTAGCTAACTATGTGATGTGTGATGCTAGCGACCGCAAATACTTTATATGCATTGATGTTGGGATGAAAGTCTAAGGTTTCAGAAGCTGGTGAATGCACAACTCTCATTTCTTAAACATTTTGTTAAACATTCCAAGTTTCTTGAAAGTTGCCCTCAGACGTATCATCTCCTGGCGTGCACGCTATGACAAAAATCTGATCTTGAGGAATTCATTCAGGACACACCCACAACACACGTGCAAATAGATTTACAACCACGCCACACAAATAAACTGGCCATGCCAACTGGCTTTAGGCTCGCATGTCCTTTGATATTTTTGTTGAGAAAGTGTAAAACTAATTGCTTCACAAAACATACCTACAATCTAATGAGTTATTAGATTGTAGTGATCCAATGACAGGAAGGGTTAAAGTTAAACCACTTTTATGAAGTAAAAGTCGCCAAAGAGCCGAATTGGCGAGCAGGTGAAAAGTGGGGATCGAACCCCACTTTTATATCACCCCTGTATATTATCACTTCTGTGATAATATACAGCATGTACCTGTATATTATCACAAGAAAACATAAACATGTCTTATACTAACATCTAGCAAAGAGCATCGTTATAACATGAAGAAAAGTATTTGGGAATGTTGCTCTGTAGATGCAGATAACAGGTCATTTGGATGCCAACACCAACACTAATTTCTGATTTTGACGATAAAAATACAGAAGAAAAGGAAAAACCAGAAACACCACTGGATCAAAACTATGCAACTGGTTTTGGTTCAGAGTTGAAGCTGATCAATTTAATCTATAGTTGAATAATCAGGAGAAACAGCTGAAAACTGTGAGAGAAGAACATGTTAGCTTCTATAATACCATTCATTTATCATTATTTTGTCTGACGGTCCACAGAATGTAAATATCCGAGCACGTCTGTCAAGAGTGCATCTTCAGGAAGGATTTCTGCATGTTGTTATTCATATAAACGTTGCTGGCCATGAAAGCAACAAACGCCCCTGCAAGCCACTGACCAGAGCTGACCTCCTAATCTACCGTAACTGCAACCTTTTTCTGTCAATACAGCATCCCCAGTATTGATCACATTTCTCCATTAGAGCTCATCCTCCCAAACTACGCGCCGCTGCTTTTGTCCTTTTCTGCAGAACAACCCCTGCTGGATTCCGATAACCCGTGTCGACCTTGTCCTTAACTGCAGAGCAAATAATAACCCCGTGTCTCACCGCCTCACACAAGCCTCCCGTTTGTGAAACCGCAGCATTAGCCGGCTGTTTTCTCTCCCCCCGTGTCGGAGGCAGGGATGAGAATGATACGAGTGTGACAGCCAGGAGCTGCAGTTGTCACTCGTGCTCTCTTTTTTTCATGCTGTCACTTTATGGCTGAACTCTGTGGGTAGCAGCGGCATAAACACGGTGTTTAGCACAAGCGCTGTTTGCTCACCGTTTCCAAGCCCGTCTTGAACGGCTGTCAGTGTGTCAGTGAGTGTTGCTTTGGCATGGAAACGTCTCCAGATTTTTTAAAATTTTTATTATTATTACTATTTGGTAAAGGCTGCCAAGAGCTTATCCTAGATTAGATTAAAAACAAATTCATCTTAGCAGAATTTCACGGCAAGTTTAAAATGCTTTTTGAAACATTCAGCAGACAAAGGCCAGGGAGCAGATCCACTGTAGCGTGTCTGTTAGATGGGTGTGTGTGTGTGTGTGTGGGGGGGGAAATAAATATTAGATGGTAAGAGCCCAACAACTGTATCATAAAACCCAGAGATGGCAGTTGTGCTCAGCAGAGCCCGAGTCTGAGCAGTGTTGTGCCAGCATAGGCAGGCTCTCTGTGTTCTGGGAAGCTAATCGTCGAACTCCTCCAACTGGTTCTGTCCTCTCCAGCTCTCCTTGTGGGTGTTTTGTACGGGGTGTGGAAAGCAAGAGCCAGAATCAATATTGTGGGAAATTTGCTGCGGTAATTTATTATTATTATTTTTTTTGTCTTCTTCTCATAACACGGTGACGTTTCCGTGAGACGCCGCCGTGTTATTGGCAAAAATGAAAACAAGCTGATTGTCAGAGTCAAAGCAAGCGAGGAGGGACTGAGGACTCAGTCTGTGGTTAGCTCCCTGTGCTCATGAGTGCAAAGCCAAGCGTAAAAATTCAAGAACAGCTACTGGCTCTGCAAACAAAGCGTTAATGTAGAGGTAGAGCGTTGTAAATATGTTCGCCGGTTTAAGGGACTCATGTTCTTAGAAAGAGAAAGGGCAGATTTACTTACATGAAAGCATGAATCATTTGATGACACTAGAGCCAGACAGCGAATCTTTTGTCAGCTTCCGGGGATTGCTTTGTTTTTTTTGTTTCAGCATTATGGTTATTAATAAGCTATGGTGTGGTTTTAACATAACATCAGCAAACTTCCTGTTCACCCCGTTGGAGGACACGCAATACATGATTACAGGACTTTGAAAGATTAACGAGGTCAAATGTCTGTTACTCTAAACTGCGGCCATTGTTACAAAGCAAACATCATCAACAAAGTGGTGACATTAATTATTCTGAAAAACGGCACCGGGTCATTTGGCTGCTTTGCTACTTTGCCCTCTTTTAGCTTGAATCTTTTTAAAGCAACTTTTTCTAGAATAAGAAGGATTTCATTACCTCTGGATGTTTCGCGCCAACCTCGAGTCAATTTGTACAGGATGTCTCAAACGTGCCATTATGCTAATTTATGGTCTACTTATAGTCTAAAGTTACTTCATGTGGTAATGCAACTATAATATCTACCAGCAAGTTGGTCATGTTAATTAGGTTTGATCAGGGCGTTTAATCTAACATAATTCAGATGACTGAGCAAAAGCAAACATCAGAATCACAATCTATCGAAAATAGTTGTAAGACTTCAGCAAATATAACGTTAAAGTTGCACCGCTTGATTTAGAAGGACTTTTTGGAACATGCATCTCTCTCTAATTCGCCACAATGCTTTAGTGCGAAGAGAAATGAACTGATATGCAATTGATGTGAATTGGCAAAAGCGGATGGTGAAACTTTGGTTGTTTCTGAAGAGCCAAGTGAAAATGTAATGTGGTTGCAATTTAGGCCATGGTTTACCAATAAAGCTCGACATTGTTTTAACTATTAAAACAATACGAATTTCTTTTTTATTATTATTCTAAAAGTTTTCATTTCCCTCTCTTTCGTTTTGAAAACTAAAAAAAAAAAAAAACACCCCCTTTTTTGTTTTTTTCATATTTTATTTTGAAATGGAAAAACTAAAAAACAAACCATACACAGATTTGATTTAAAGTTTTTACCCAGTCTCTTTGTATTTTAACCTGGTGGGTATTTTAGCCGGTGATGTCACTGACAAGCCCCTTTGTTCATCTGGTAATTAAAAGTGACTAATTGCTTTAGTCTTCAACAAGTTCCTTAATTGTTTAGCAGCTTCTGACAATCGGCACTTTTCCCCCCGCCCTCCCTCCTTCATTTTCCTTTTTACACACAAACTAACATTTGAACACCATTTATATATCAAAAGAAAGAGAAAGCGAAAGATGCAGTGTGCTCTTTGACCTGCTCAGGAAACAAAGGTGTTAGAAAGGTGACTGCTGCTCGCCGATGAGAGAAGTTGCTGCGTGTTGCATCTCTGCAACACGCAGGGACACGTGTGACAATACAGCTGTTGTTTCACATCCCTTTCAAGTGCTGCCTCAGCTTTGAGAGGTGATGCCAAAAATAAAAGCACCAGGTGCCGGACGCGGCGAAAAACCAGAAGTCTTGTTGGCTGAGCTCGACCACGTTTTAGAAATGTGGCCTAACCGTCTGCTGCAGATTAGCCGCATAAAGCCGTCTATAGCTACAGCTGAGAAACTGAACCGTGTGAAAAGTGAGAGATGGTTGAAGTGGTTTAAGCTTCTAGATAAAAAAAACAAAACAACAAAAGATAAAAAATGTCTTTCCAGATTTCCAAAGAGTTGAATGTTGCTGACATCTTTCCCTGACGAATCGTAACTTTGAATGACCTCTTTAGCATACTAAGGGTTGTGGGATCTATGGCTACAATAAAACAGCTTAAACTCCGCCTGTGGAGGACAGGGTTCAGATCTGAAGAAGAAAAGCTGGAACCGCGACACGTCTGATCCCACGACTGATTAACTGGTACCAGTATTACTAAAGAGAGAAGCTCAACACCGGCTCTGCTGATAAATGAAAGGCAACCGCTTAGGAAGCGTCTTTCAGACAGTTATCTCCCCTCATTAAATCGTATCTCTCAGCAAACAGGAGAACAATAACAAGGTTTTGAGCAACTATTTGCTGTCAACCGGAGGACAACGAGTGGGAGGACAGAAACCCTGGGTCTTACAAGCAGACAGCTGCCAGGAGACTCCGACCAGAAACGTTAAATATTCCCTGTGGAAAAAAAAAAAAAAGCGACTTTGGCTAATGGCTCCGGAGCTGCTGAGCTGTCGCATTTCAAAAATAGGTGCTGCGGAGTCAAGAAGAGCTTCAGGGAAATGCAAGTTAAAGAAGAAGAAGAAGAAGGCGAGGCGTGAAGGAGTGGGCGGGAAAAAAACAGAGAGATGGCAAAAAAAAAAAGAGGAGACAAGAGGGATGGGGATGAGAGCGGGGGAGCGACGGAGGACACGGCTGGTGGAGGCAAAAAAGAGAGAGAAACAGAAAGGCAGGACCATCGATTGGCTGAGATAATTTCCCATTGATTGCTGCACTGTTTGGAGATTGCTAGAGAGAAGGTTTATTGCCCGCGCGCTGCAGCTGGGGATGGAAGGCCATAAAATAAGCACAGGTTGTCTGCAGAGGGCCAGCTCCATCATCAAGACCATAAAAACACACGCCGAGCCACACAGACACACTTAGACGTCCACTAAACTTAAATAGTCTTTTCCCATAATAACAAATATAACTACCCGCATACTATTACTGTAACAGATAATGGGAAAGCACAGCTCGCTGCAGATGGAAAGCGGCTGCGTGTAATCCCTTGAAAATCCAGGGGCAGGAGTGCAAAGAGTATTTATTAGAACGAAATAGAGGTCTGCTGACATCCTCCCCAACATCAATAACATGCAGTCCATCAGCCTCCTTGCAATAATAATCATAGGAATAATTGGCTGGTTGCTGTTTCTCTCTAAGAGTGACTGCCCACGCACTGAGAAATGGGAAAAAAAAAGGATGAATCCTATTTTCCCTTTGTATCTTTTTTTATTTTAATCACACATCAATCCCAACGCACCTGAATAATAAACCCGGAACAGCTATGCATACGGCACGCACTTTAAACCGCACGTTAACACACCTTGTGAAGGCACACTCTGGCATGAGGAAATTGCTTCGTGCCTACAAATGGTGACACAGAAAAGGGAGATAAAATGGAGCACCCGGCAGCTCTCTGATTGAATGTAACACCTTGAAAACTATCTGTTTCAGTGATTCCCAATGGGTTCCCACAAAAAAAAAAAAAAAAAAAAAAAAAAAAAAAAAAACCCAGCTCAGAGTCTGTCACAAAGAAACCGAGGCGAGAGTAAGAAGTTAAGAAGTAGCTCAAAGTGAAAAGGGCTCTTTCAAACCTTAACTTAATGGCAGGATTCAGTGGCTTGAACTGGGAGCCAGAGTCGAGGAATATTCCAAAAAAAAGAAGCTCAAATCAAATATGTGCTTTATAAGAAAGTACATGACAGGCAAAGAACCTTCAGTTCAGAATCTTAGAAGATGATGTTTGGCATTTTGGTTGTATAACCTAAACCTCTTCTATAAGATATTGACTTTTAATTTGGAATATGTCAGAGATGAAAAGTGGAGTCAGAAAAAAAAATGACTTGGATGGTTTATGTTCGGCTGATCAACAGTTATCTCTTAACCTACTATTAGTGACATCTCGTAGTTCTGTAGGTTTTGCAAAAGTTTTCAAAGCAGATCTTTATTTAAAAACGAGTCTAACGAAACACGGCTTGCTTATAATAAGTGCTGCAAAACACTCTGGGATTCCTCAGGGAACCGTTAATGGACCACTGCTATTCTTTACAAATATGTTGAGTATTGGTTAACTGAAATCTTTGAACTTTTCAGCATTTATCAACTTTGTCTGCATCTTTTATGTGGTAATATAGCCAAGCAATCTTTTTGACAGCTCTCTACGAAATATTCCAATATGATATATGGTTTGTTGATTTAAACTACCAACTCCAGATTCGTATTAGAATTTATGGTACTTTTTAAAAAAAAAAATTTCAGATGAGCATTTAGATTGATTCAAATAAATATAAAATTGACTAACATTTCTAAAGACATGAGCAAAAACACCTAAAGTTGAATATTTTTTAAAGTGTAGCTCTGATTCTGCTGTGACCGTTCAAAACCCAGCAGTGAGGCTAAGCGGTGGATCGTTGAATTGAAATTCAGACTTAAAGAGAATAAAAGCTCAGTCTGAATGTGTCCAGAGCTAAATTGAAAGACAGACTGCCCAATTGACTCGCCTCTTGTGAGGTGGGAGACTAATGGGTCGTTTCCTGGAGCAAAGTGATCAATTTAATGCCTGGAGATTTTCACGTTTCTACAGCTGGACATGCGCAGCGCTGGTCCTTAAGACAGAAGAACTGGAGTAGTTTTGTGTTTAGATGAGTACAGGTTGAATCCGATATTCCAAAGCTTGTGTAGTGTTGAGAGCGTTGCAGACCGCATGAGAAATCTTAAAAAAAAGAGCTCATATCTGGCTTTAGCTATGCATTCAGTTCTAATTGGTAGATCAAAGCAGCACCACAAAAACATTTTTTCTTGATTTCTGCAGATATGGTAAAAGTGCAAATCTGATGGCTTCATTTCTTTCCTCCCCTTTTCTTATTGACACTTCACCCCAGCGATGCTGCCTTTTTATCTTCTCCTCTCCGTCTGGTCGAGCTTGTGCACCTCCAGCTGAAGTCATTTTGAATGTGAAACCAAGCTGACAGCCTCAAGCACTGCAGGAAAGTGGATGTGTACAAAACCCCAGTAGCCAGGGGAGCACAGCGAGAGGGGAGGGAAACTGCCTGGATTCCCATCTCGCCGTTAGTCACACCTAATTTAAATTCCCTTCCTGTGCTGCCGAGCCAGTGAATTTACAAGTGGATAGAGGAGGTGCTGTTTGAGACTTGTGCTGGCATGCTGTTTGCAAGAGGTTAGGAAGACACATCAGCCGTGCTTCCCGCTGCAGAGAACACAGTCTCTTCCCATCTCTGGGTCTGTCCAAACCTCCCTGCCTGAAGCTGTTTCCACAGACGCTCAGGGGCTGCAACGGCTGAGTGATTCCTCCAACCAACACTGCACCGTTGAGCCGATTTAGTCACGCACATGACAGTTTGTCACAACTCTCCAGAAATCCAGAGTCTGACAAGTCGGGGACAGCAAACGCGGTGCTGGGAAGTAGAGCAAGTTTTGTATTTAGCAGCTCGTTAATATTGTCGTTTTTTAAAATTGTTGCTGGTATTAGTTGATGCAGTAAGTTCTTTAGAGCTTAGGATGTTCTTCTAAATTGCATCAAAAGCTCGCGCGCCGTGGCTGACCTAAAGGTCCGGCCTTTTAACACCTCATGTTTAATTCATTAAAATGTGCTGTAAACACTTGCAGGCTTAATCAGGGGTGGCAATAAAGATAGTTTTCTTCTTTTCACAGTAGAGTAATTTGCGCCTTTATTCATAATAACCCAAATACAAATGATGTGAGTCCAGATTTTCAGGACACTACAAACACCTCTACGCTATATTTGCGTCATGCGTTCATGCTTTGCAAGTTCATGATACGTTAGGAGAGTTGGATATACCCCCAGTGCTGTTTACGGCCACAGCTGACGTAAATCTTCAAGGCTGAGACGCTAAATTCATCTAGTGGCTAAGACGTTGTGTAACGGTCAAGAAAGGAAGGCACGAGTATCACAATTACATGTTTTCAATATGTATTCATACAGTGGTTACACATGTGAGTGTGTGATTATTACACGCTATCCCCAGAAGGTGCTGGTTCGGATTTGACCACTATAAATAATGGACCTGTGTGTATAACAGCTTTGAACGACAGCCCTGTATTAACTTTCTCCATACATGTGCTAACATAATTAGAGTTGGTCTAGTTCTGTTTGAGACAAACCAACGAGGGACTGATCTGCAACCGCGGTGAGATTTTACAGCGTTATTTGAAGGGTGAGATCTACGCCGGTTGTTCAAACATTATGCATTACATTTGCTAGCTTCTACTGACTTTTTATGGCAAAGCAACAAGCAAAGAGAAAACTGCGTGAGAGTGTAACATTCTCTTGAGCTAACAATTATACTGCGGCTAAATAAAAAGCGAAATATGTAAGCACGCAGTTAAAAAAACCAGTAATCAACGCTGCAACTTTAGCGTGTTTTAGTTAGCCACAACACGCTAGGCTAACTAATAGGAACATAGAATAGTTGCAGAAAGAATGGCTGTTCTTCTGTCTTCAATGAAGTAAGACATGATTAGATCGAACATGACTTCCTTCGTGGGAGAAGCAGTGGAGTTGGTGGAGGAGTTCAAATACTTCAGAGTTCACCTGGAGAGCAGACTGGACAGGAGTTGCAACGGTAAAGTCATCTATAAGAGGAGACAGGGCAGACTGTATTTCTAGAGGAAGCTTAGGTTCTTAAAGGTTTGCAACAAGATCCTGCAGATCTTCTATCAGTCTGTGGTGAATGTGTAATCTCTTCTGCCATCATTAGATCCAGGGACTTAAATCGGCTAAACAAGCTGATTAAGAAGGGTGGTTTTGTTCTGTGGACCGTGGAAAATCTGGAGACGACGGCGCAAAGAAGGATTCTTTGTACAATTACGGAAAACGCTGAATGTCCTCTTCATTAGACTCCTTTAAATTAAAGTTTCCCTCAGTCAGAGGCTTCTTCAGAACCACTGTGATACAGATTGCTACAGGCCACTCTTTCTGCCTGCAATATCTACAACTCTTTGAAGAAAATTGTACAGTTTGAGTGACAACTTTTAAGTTCCCTTTGGGTTTAATAAAGTATTTATTTTTTTTACATTTTCATACACACATGGACACATGTTGGACACGACGCCCGTTATACCTGCCTACAGCTAAAACATATAATGTAGGGTCAATTAGTAATGTCTAAAGGGATAGTCCACATTCCTTTTGTTGCTTGTAAAACGTATCTTAGAAAATCATCATCTTATCGTAGAATGTGTCCTTGATAAATTAAATTACACAGTTATTGCCTGAAAGCAGTAGGAGACTTACCATTACAAAAGCAAAAGTTTACTTTTAAGGATTTAGATTTAAATGTTGTGTGAGGAAAGTTGAAAATGACAGCTTTTTACATTAACATGGAGCACAAAGGTTTCTGTATTCCCCAAAGTGCTTTTGCCTCCAGCTGTTTCGCTCTGATTTAAAATCTGGAGTGGAGGTGAAGGGAGAGTCTGGACCATCTGTCTGGGCTCTGGTCGAAAATATGATTCCAATTCAAGCCTCACTTAAAACGTTTCCTTTTCACAAAAAACTGGAAATGTTGCACTTACACACTTAATCCGTCCATAACTTTAAGACACAAGGAAGGCAGGTTGAAGAAATGAATTTGGATAAACTGGATGAGTTAGTCCATAACATCCAAATGTTGGAAGGATTCTGATCTTTTCATGCTGATTTATCCTCTTCCTATTTAATGATTTGGTCTCACATGAATCAATCAAATAACATTCCTCGGTTGGAGTAGTTTCATTGTCAAGCTAGGTTTTTTTTTTTTTTAGCAAGCTCTTTTTTCTTGTCCTAAAAAGACTCTTTCATCATTCCGACTCCAACTGTCTCCTGTGTTGAACATCTGGTCATTCCTCCACAGCTGCACTGTAACAAGACAATTAATCTACACAAATCCCATTATGTGTCACATCATCCCCGCAAACTCATGTCTTCGTATCACCAGAATATGTCCCATTGTTCGTAAAGAAATCTTGTCTAAACTAAAAAATGAACTCAGAACTTTTGAAGAGATGGACCTGAAAATCTTTTATTTTTTTGGGGTGACCCTGGACGAAGGTTCTCAACAAACACTTGTTGCTGAGACAGCACTGGTTTTACGGCGTTGATCCGCTACGTCTAGGGGGTGGAAATGGAAAGAACAGATGGCGGGGAAGCAAGGAGTCCAGTTAAGCACTGCGAAAAGCGTGGTGGGAAAAGCTTGCAGTGATTTAAAGAACGGTGTCACACACTGTATTAACCGGATAATGATGGCCATTTGTTGCACAACTGTAAATAAATCTAAACAACAAATGTCTTTTGTAATTATATCAGTAGATGCAAATAATACATTCACAGGCCTAGTTGCATCACTATAAGGCCAATGGTGAGTAGAACAGGCTTAAAAAACGACTCTCCTCTCTAGGGATCACATTGCTCTTGTAATAATCTCTGCTTTTCCTCCTGGCCCACATTCCCACTACAAACGTACATAATGAGGAACTTGCCAACAGCAGATTAACTTCCTGTGGAAGTGGACGACCAGCAGAGCAGAGCTCAGCTTGTGTTTGAACAGTTTAACGTCCGTCAGCCAAACAACGTTGGACATAAATAGGCTGTCAGAAGAAGTCGTGCACACTGAAAGCTCATTGCGTCTGTTTAGTCCGCTGGAAATTAGTGATGAATGTTTCAAAAACTGCTCGGAGCTTCGTTCTGTCAGCTTAAGAAAGTCCAATACGTTCAGTTTTTTCGGGGGGTTTGAGGAATTTGCACATATTTCACTGGAGCTTCTGCCTTCGAAGTTACCCGAGGCGAAACTCATGCAATAATAAATGCATTATTTAATGTTTGAAGAGTTACTTAGAGCTACAATTTGGGTTGCAGATAGGATACCTTTTAAAGGAGGAATTGCCAGGGTTTTTCTTTTTCAAGCAAGCAAAACCTTCACTTCATCTTGCTCAGAATCGCATGCACAGATGGATATTTCAAATATAACCAGCTGATAGTGAGATAGAAAAATTGCATGTTCTGAATTTAATTAACTTTGCTGAACTTGTCACAAAGATTTGAAATGAACCAAGGTTTTTATGGCAGCTCATAAGGGTTTTTCTGACGCACAATTATCACCAATTATTTCTTTGTATTCAAAGACGTATGACAACCTTAAACACATGGGTATCAAATGCAATACATTAGTGACGAAACAGAAACAACATAGGTGTGCCAAAGTGCTGCTCACCACATACAGCTCATCTTTTGTTGTTTTACACAGAAACCAACCATCTACAACTGGACATACGTATCAGTCCTGGAGACTTTTCATACATACTTTGACGACTGACCATATAGACATTTTCTATAGTCTATTAAAAAGCCTATGCAGGTAGATGAGATTATATGACTCCAATTTAAAAATCAGCCGCAGGCTGTCATAGTTACACTGGATGGGTCAGGAAGTCAAGATTTAAGCGGTTAATTTTCTCAACAATTCATCAAAATACTTGACAGAAGTAAATGCACTGGCTAAGCACATACTGTTTTGGTTGTAACTGGTAGGAAACGGAGTCGGCTGGGCCAAAATGGAAATGAATGGATATAACAAATGATTCAGAGCCGTAGAAGAGCAGAACAAATGATATGTTGCAGTTTTGTTCTATACACAAGTTAAGATATAAATATGTGCTATTTTAGCTAACGGTGAAGAATGGACATTAGAAAGAATTGTAAGGAAACAAACAAAAAAAAGCCTTCACAAATATTTTATGGGTATTTCTTGGAGTCTCCTATGATGGTTGAAGATAAGTTGAGAAATCCCAAACACTGGAAACCTTTCTTCTGCCATGAAAGCTACATTAATTTAACCTAGCTATTTTACTCCGTATTCTTGTCTTTCCCTTCACTTTTGCGTTTTCGTCGTACTGACTACCATTTTATTTAGTGGTTCTGCGTTGTACGACAGACGCAGCGCTGAGAATTTCCACTCCATCCACAGTTTAGGTTGAAATTTGCTAACCTACCCACACGTCAAAGAAACAAAGAGGAAGACGGATCTCTTCTCTGGCAGCCGTGTGTTACGATGTCCTACTTTGTCACAGCATCGCTCATACCAGTCTGTTGCTGTTGCAGACTGCTCCGAGTTAAACAGAAACAGTTTCAAAGAAACCCAAGCACTGGCTGTTCAGACACAGCAACTGGAAAACCTACAATGACTAAACAAGAAGGTTTTATCAGTTACCGCCTTTGTTAATGTGCCACAACAAGACAGAGAGCAGGTTTGCCCCGCAGCCACAAGTGATTCATTAAAACACGATTAGGCATCCCAGATTATCAAACATCTTATAAAGACTTCCAACACCACGGCAGCTGCTCAGGATTCGTCGCAGAGAGGAATGGAGATTAACGGTCCCGACGACACGCCAAACGCACCACTTTCTCTTAATCATCCGCACATATCTCGCAAATAGTTTTAAATTTCACAACAAAAGCTTTGGGAAAATTCTCAAAGCAAACACATTGGGTCTTGTCATCACTTCGCGCAGCCCTTTGAGACGAATCCTGCAGAGGTTTTATGTGGTGAGAAAAGAAACAGATGGTTTTATTATTTGTCCTTTCAAGTGGATTGTAACATCTGGGCCATAGGGTTCTTATTGTAATTCAGCTGGAAATCAGCTGAAAACAAGACACGCATAAGAAAGAATCTACATTTTTATGAACTGTCGCATCTTGCCGGAACCATAAACATAGGAAGAGATGCTGAGGCTGCACAAGATGTAAATGCAGAGTGGGCGTCCAATATATGGAGGATGTTATTTGTTAAGGCAGCTGCCCAGGGTTTGATTCCTTTGCAAAGTGTCTTCCTCCCCACTCTCTCTGCCCACTTCCTGTCTGATTACTGTGAATAAATGCTGCTAGTGGCACAAAACCCCCCAACAAAAAACAGTTTTATAAACTTCCAGCACAGGAAATTTACACAAGCTCTTAAGTGTTCACCTTAACCTTTGGTTCTCTACCAGGATTTCAGCAAAGAAGCAATCAAAATCCGCTTGGAGGGACTCGGGGTAAACAGCCTCGACTGACTGGCCTTTTTATGGAATCATTAGAAATGAAAAACTAAAAATTAATGTGCCTGAGTAACTTTGTACAAACAGTAGACAGATGTGTTTTAAATCTACATTCCTTCAAACATAATCACTCGCTAGCGTGTGACAGATGCAGGGTGTTGCATCAAACATGATGTGCAAATTAGAGAGAGCTACAACACTCTCCACAGCAGATAGAACAGATTAGCATTACCAGGCGCACACTTCATGCACAGATGTGCAGCATCTTTCTGCGAGACAACAAATACATGTGACTTACAGATGCTGGTGAGCATTTATCAAAGGAAAAAACTACTAGCCCACTCCTACATTTCAAGAGGACTGACAATCCTTCAGATGTTGTTAAGGATGATTTCTAATTTCTAAGGCTTCCCCCCCAAGCCCTTTTCTGATTGGGCCTTAATTTGAAATCAGAACAGGTTCTGTTTAAAATTCTGCACTGTACGATAACCCGCCCCTTTACAAAACCAATAATTCATCAATTTTACTTATTTCTTTTATGTAAAAAAACAACAACTGTGAAACGTGTTTTATTTTTCCACTACATGCTACAACAGAGAAAACTGAGAAAACTGAAAATAACAAATAATCTAAAGTGCATCTATGAACACCATATGGATGTGACAGTTTAATACTTTTTATATATAAAAAAAACAAAGTCTGTGTCTTTTCATTTCTTATCTAGGTATGTATGTTGGCATATGAAAATATGAGACTGAAGACAAAGAAGATGAAGTACCATTTGGAAATTTCTAGAGTCCCTGAATGATCAACGAACATATTAGCTGAATTAATTATAAAGTAGATAAAAGGAGATCTTTCTGTGTTGCCCTACAATTTTCTATGAACCGTCACATCGCAACAGCTTCTTCATTAGTGTGGACAGAAACTCTGCGTAACGCAGCATGGTGTTACCAATGTTACTGCTTCAACATTTCAAAAGCACTGTTGTCACTTCTGTAGTAGTATGTGGAGTATCTGTGGTGGCTCAGAGTTGTGATGCTCATGCTGGGACGTTTTCCAACACGTGTCAAAAACAACAACAACAACAAATCTGTGGCTTAGCTGGAAATCAAACTGCATGTGACACGGAGTCGAATGATAGGAAATGACTCATTGAGGCAATATTTACCAAAGCCAATGTTTCTTCCTACAACGCAGAGAAGCAAGGCAGATATTTAATGGTGTGATAAGGGTGTTGCATTGGAGTTTGCACTCCAGAGCAGCCTGAAAGGTTTTTACTGCAAGGTTTAGATAAGCCTAACACTTCCCCCATTCGCTTACTGTTGACTAATCCTGCTTTTTCTAGAGTTGTGTCGTTTGTAGTGGAAGCCTGTTGGAGTAGTTCATTATAGTCATAATTTGTTCTTTCTGTAGACTTTTGTTGATTTATTTATTTATTTTTTGTTGTTGAGGCATTGCATATTTGGAGAAATACTCCCTCTGGTTTTGGATGCTGTGGAGCTGGAAGGATTTTTGATCTTACTTTTTAAAAGTTTTCGGATAGTTATTGCAATATATAACTGTGGCATCAGGATGATTAGCATCCCAAAAGCGAAAATAAGGCCTGAACTATGACTATGAAGGAGGTACTGAGATATGGCACGGCTTGAGATAGTGTCCGTGCTGGTCCCTGGATCCTGAGCTATTAGCATGTCGTCACAGTCATGAGACTGTCCTACAGCAACAGTCTTCAGTCAGAGGCCTTTTCAGATTTCCCAGTTTGAATTGAAAAACATACAGAATTCATAATTTTTCCAAAATAGCCATTTTTATGTGAGTATTCTCATTTTCAATTCAGTTGATTTCACTGGCACGGAGGAATTGAAACGAGTCCAATTTGAATCCAACCATCATACAGTAGTCAAATTTACTTGATCATAAAATGCTGGAAACAAGCAGATTGAGTCAAGCCTTTGTGAAAATTCAATCCATGTTTAATTGGGCTGGCGATATAACCAAACCTAAATTAACTGAAATAAGTGCGAGAGGAATGGACAAAGACTACACCACTGGCTACAGGAGGCAATTTCTGAGACTGGCCATGCGTAATAATGAACTTAGGGATGGACACTATACAGATAACAGCCATGTGTTTTGCATTTTCATTCTCCACTGTCCTTATATCACTACTCTCTATCATCTTTTACTCAGAACTCACAGAGGAAATCCAGAAGACCTAGTGAACCACTAGGTTTGGTTAAAACATTAACAGAGAGCTGCAAAAATAATAATAATATATATATAAAAAACTTAAATATTAAGCTTATTCCTTCAGTGAAACATCATACAGTATATCCTATTTAGCTGTGATGTAGGATGTACTTATAAGACACTAAGCCATGTAGCACCTGAGGGAATTAGACTCGTGTCCATTAGGAGCAGGGAAAGAACTGTTAAGTCATGCCACTTACAATCAATAGGAAAAATAAATCAGATTTGTGTGCTTTGCTCTGTAAAGGGGGAGACCCGACGCTGATGCACAGTTACACGATCATGTCTCAACTGCTACGAACCACCCATCACCCGTTTGAAATGGAAACGCTGGTAATGAGAAAATCAAGTACCCCGATTAGACTTCTCTGCACTCCGGAAGAGATATTTGAACGGAGCATACGTGAGAGCGAAAATCGAGAGCAGACATTTAGGAGATGTTTTATTCGTTTCACGATAGCTTCTCATCACCTCTTCTTGTTACAGCGATTACACTGTCACCAACAAAAACCTGAAAAAAAAATAAAAATAGCAGCTTCTCCAAACAATCTAAAATGTCATTAGTGCACAATGCCTCAACATGTCATTAGAAAGGTAGGTTATCATGTTAAACACAAACTGCTAATCACACCTGCATGATCATTTGAACCTACCACAATGAGAACAAGGCTGTCTGCAGCAGAAGTAGGACAATCATTGACTTCCCTCTTAAGAACTTGGAGATTAGAGGTATTACTGTTGCAGCTGAATAATGCATTTAAATAAGGGGATTGACAGCAGTTTGACACCAATTAGTTAAAACCCCAGCATTCAGGTCGGAGTGTTGAGTCATTTTCAAGGAATAAAGTAGCATAAGCAGGACAGATAGACTATGCAACAGTACAACCACTTGAAAATGCTCAGTGTTGATGTTTGGACATTTTAAGAAATGACTGAGAAAATAACATGCTTAAATAATTTTGGAGAGTTTTAGTATCTCAACAACCTAGAGTCCCAGCTGTACCTGAATGCAGCATGAATAGCTGGAAAACTCTGGTCATCACAGTAGATTCTCTCCCATGACTTGCATCTCATGAGATTTAAGGAATTTGGGCATCAATCGATTATTCTGTAGTTTCAGAGATGTTTACATTCAGCTTGACGTTTCAATTGATTCATTTATTTATGCGCAGAGTGAGCTACATATCTTATTGGCATTGAAACATTTGTACACTGATTAAAAGCTTTGGTTTGGTCCATCTTTTCTTTACTGTGGCAGCATGAAAAAACATAATGTTCAGAAATTGCAAAGTTTAGTGACAGCTGGAAGTCCTCTGTTTGATTTTGGTGTCACTTTGCAAATGATTATAGCAAATCGATTTTTGAGACACAATAGGTGTTTTTTTTTCTTTTTTTGACAAATCCTTGACGTTGTGATTAGATTTTTTTTTTTAGCTTATAAATGCATTGTTTAAACAACCATTTATCTAATGTCTCATCCACTCATAGCTGGAAATCTGGAAAAAATTTTTTTTGAATTTTGACTTTTCAAAACTCAGTATAATAATACCAAAAACGATTTTTAAAGACTGTGAGTGATTTGAGAAAACTGTATTTGTGTTTGCGTGTGTTCATGGAAAAACAGAAATTTAGGGTCAAAAGTAGTTCAACTTATATGTCCACACAAGTGCACATCAAAGCGCCATATCTGATTCATAACAGGAAGTTGTGGTTGTTTTGAAGCCTTCTGATTGGCTAACATAGGTTTTAGTTTTAGTGCTTCACTACCCTATGTGTTTGGCATGATTAAAATAACCCTCAGGGGCATAACTGTGCAGGTTCATATGGATGAAAACCTCTCTCAAACCAATCCCGTGTGTACGATATTTTTTTGGAAACAATGTGGCGGAGAAATTTGTTTTTATAAACACACTGCCAAGTGTGTACAAGGCCTGAATCCGCAATTAAAACCAGAAAAAGAAAACACTGGAAGACGCTTCAGATAAATAAAATGTGGCTCCCTCCTCAACATGTCCTCTATGCCCCATTATAGCCAAATTGTGTGTGAAGTGTACACTCTTAGCATTTTATTCCTGCTCTGACACCGCTTCTCCATTTCTTCATTTATAATTCAGGCTCTAGAGACATGAAAACCTCTTGTCAGGCTTCACACACTCGGACGCTGAGGGCTTTAAAAGAGCTACTCAAAACCTCAGTGGCCACAATGTCAAAGGGACAAAACAGAAAGTGTAGCCTACTTTTCTGCAGCCGCAGTGGGACTCTGCAAAGGTGAATACAGCCATGTTATTAAAGAGGGTCCTTATAGCCTAAAGCGGCCTTGGCCACATCTAATTAGAATGTAAATGTAGTGTGGGCCGAGGATGGATCACAGAGGATAGACATTGGCATTTAGATTATGCTGAGACTAGATTACTGATGACACTGTGTGTTGGTGAGATAGCCTTTTAGAGAGAGCAGCTTGGCAACTGACTAATTGTGTTTCTCTATTGCAATGTAAGCCGCTGCTGTTCCATTGCTGGTAATTAACTGAAGGAAGAGAAGTAGACTGCTGCACTCACGCCACGCAGACAATCTGCGACTATACGCCAGGACTGAAACGAACATGGGCAAAAGCAGGAACGAGCAAATGTACACACTCAGGCAATCTTTCACCTTTTCCACAAGATTGAAAAGGAGGATACATTTCTATGGAGTGAGTTTAGGCTTGAAGGGGCTCAGAAGAAAATCCTTTCACCTCTCAATGATTCCCCATTGAGGGCATATGCCATGAACAGAGCAGCTAAGACCAAACAGAAAAACCAAAGACAGCAGAAAGAGAAGGGAGAGGCGGGGAGGGAGGGAGGGAGGGCGAGTACATCGAGAGGGAGAGAGCAGAATGGAATAAATTGAAGCTGATCTGGTGCTCTGCATTCTGAGGAGGCTGGATTTGCATATCTGTGCAGCGGTGCAGAGGGAGAAATGTGTCGGTGCTGACAGCAAGCTGAATATCTTAAACCTCCGCTGACACCCCTGCAAGCACTCTCTACTCACACACTCTGATACACGATGGAAGGAGCTCTCTCTCACGGAAAAAAATAAATAAATAAATAAATAAAAAATACCCACAGACACACACGAACACACACAAACACAAGCGGACGCACGCATGGATGTGCACAATCACACAAAGAGGGACTCACACTAGATTTAAGGTCAGGAGATGGGAAGCTTTGTGCATTGCTTTGTTCCTCTGCAGTGATGTATAGTAGTGCTTGTTGTTCAACAGTCAGCTCCAGCACAAGACTCATCTCTGGGGAAACGATCCAGTGAGGCAGGCCATTCTCTGCTGCCACTCAGACACAAAACTATTTATACTGCCTTAAATGTATTCACTCCATATACACAAATGTTTTTTCTTGTCTTTTTTAAAAAAAAAATCCAAACAGTAAAGAAGTGCCCACATGCGCAAAATGAGATTCTCAAAGTATAATCCTCCTCATAAAAAATGCCACAAATCTGCGCTATGGTACTTCCACAAAAATTTTTTATACATGGTTTATTTTTTTAACTGAAACAATTGTTGCTGTAGCAACACATAATATGTATTCTTTACTAATTGGTGTGATACATACAGTACAGCTAAAACTTAGAATAATGTACCAACTGAGTTTTTGGCAAGCTTTCTTATTGAGCAGAAAATCTTTACAGAGCAACACTGGGAGAACGGAACAATAATATTAGCTTGCTAATTACTCAGGCTATCTGCTTGAGTAGCCAAGCCTGGAGCCACTGGTTTACAAATATGCTGCTCTTAGTTTGCTAACTGTATGTCACTGCCATAATAAATCAATGAGTAATGCTCAGTGAGTTTCCACACCATAACTACTTGTGTTTTCCATGTAGGGAAATGTTTTTAAAACCTTCATTTACCTTGATACCAGCTACTGGGAACTAACAACAAAAGACCCCACATCCACAAGTTGCATTTTTCAGTTCGATGAAAGTGTTGCATTTTTTAAGCATGTCAATTATTACCTCAATTACCTTATTGCCAAAATTGTTTTCATTACCTTCTCTATTATTAATGTAATAACCATAAATTGGGCTGGTTGAGGGTTACTGCTGCAGCTCGCCTGCTCTAGGAAGCAGACAGGATCAAAGAGCAATAGTTCTGAGCAACAGCTCTGGGTAAAATATTCAGTCTTGGAACTGCCAAGGTTATCTTCCCAATTTTGAAAGAACCACATTGTCTCATTCGCACCGCGAGTCTTCATGCAAGCTAAACTAACAGGCCTCCAGTGCCAGCTTTATATTTTATATGCAGACATAAAACTTGTATTCAGCCACACGACTCAATTTTGGCAAAAAGCAAAGAAGTGCATTCCCATCAAATGCAATGTGTACAGCGGTATAAAAGCCTTGTTTATGAATTTTTAATGCACTCTCCGAATGATCAACAGCAGCAACCAGAAAACAACAGCAAGTCGAGGAGCAAATAAACAAGGTCTTGTCGTTTCAAAATAATTTAAAGCAAGAAGCTGTTCCTTGTTATTCTTAGAAAAAGGGGGAAAAAGTGTCGTTTAAAGGATGTTTAAATAAATAAAGATGGAAAGCTAAACTTTATTTGCTGTGACTTTATTATATTTGACAATGACAGAAAATTCACTAAAACTAGGACCTGTACTGTTGATATCTCATAATGTGGTTTTGAGACTTCGAGTACAACCAGACATCCCTACATGCGTCCTGGTGGCAATTGTGTCCTCTGTCAAAAAAAAAAAAATTAAATAAATAAATAAAAGTGAACACATGTTCGAGTTAATAACAGAGGAAGCATCAGGTTGTTTTTTTTTTTTTGTCGAAAAGCTGAGATCATATTTGTTGGAGGCAGATGTATGGCAGATGGTTGAGCTCTTATGTTATGGAGGCTTCTTGTGCAAATGGTGCTAATTAAACCCTACATTGTATGAAGCAAGAAACATTTTAATGCGTTTCGATGTCAAATTGCCTGTGCATTTTCAGTTTTTCAGCTTCAACCACTTAACTCCAGAACATTTTGTACCTTTCACATCATTCTTTTTGAAGTGAATAAAACAAAATGGCAAATTATTTAGAAAACAGTACAACATACATCTGATAAAAGTCAACCTGTACCTCGTGCAAACTGGCAGGTTGTATAGAGGTTTGCATTTCGCGTCCGCAATCATTTGTGTGCAGGATGTTTATCGAGCTTAGCATCCTGCTGTATCTACATTTAAAATTGTCCAGCAGGGGTGGTTGATAGGTGAACTTAAAGTTTTATCGCAATATTTTGAGGTACTGTGGTGAAAACAATAAAAGTGAGGAGTGAGGATAAGAACGATTTGCTATTTAAGTTTTTCAGGTAGCTGTATGACTGTGTTTCAAAACCACAAGTACTGCTCTTGAAAAGCATTGCCATTTGTAATGTGATTCTTTAGGACACTAGTTACATAAAAGAGTGCGATTTGTATCACTGAACTGCACACGGGAAATGTATTTTCAAATGTATTGGTATTTATTGATTTATTGAGAAAATGGTAAAACTGTCAGTTCTGACATTAAGAACTGTTTTTTGGGGGCTTTCATCATTAATTGGAATTTATTATGATAACAATAAATCAAAGTTCTTATCAAGAAAATAATTTTGGCACAATAAATGAGAAAGAATAAAATAAATGCCCACCTCTATGTATGAGTAATTTATCTTGAAGCCTTTTGAGGAACAACAGATAAAAAAAGAACAGAGTGACAGACGATATATAAATGATTTATAACCACAGGGAGAATACCTGGATGCAACATTTATACAAAAACTGCTCAAATATCGCAGCAAAGAGCCAATGAAATTCCTTCGTCTGCTGCAACGCTTTGAAGATGCTCGGAACGTCTCGAGACGTTGGATAAACAAAACTGGAGAGTGAAACAGATGGTAAGATTTCTGATTGAGTCAGTCAATAATTATTTAACATCTTAGGGGTACTCAGAGCATTTGAATCGGACTCCCAAATGGTTAGGTTGGACCTCAAATGCAGAAAAAAGAAAACAAAAGTTGGGCAAAAGTAACAACTTATCCTGTAGGACTCCACAGCTTTATTCCCAATGTACATGGACTATTCAAACCAGGAGTGCATCAAAGGCATCTAAACATCCAAGACGTACATGACTTGATGCTACACTAAATAAAATCTTCATTTGCCAACAGCCAAGATAGGAAACAGTGTGACAAAGGCCGTGTTTCTTATATCTGCCTCCACTGGGCTTTATGGCAACTACTTAAAGCGAGCTGGAAATATTTGCAGCACTCTCCACATTTTCAAGTAGTCAGGATCATCAGAAGGGGAAACGAGACAAGTTCAATTGACATTCAAGTCCAAGGACATTACACTTGGGCAGACTATGTTAATGTTGTTTTTAATAAAAGTCTAGAGGATATTTAATTTGGTAACTTGTGCTCCTGCACTCCCACCAACAACAATCAGGGGAACGCGTTTTATTTGGCTCCATAATTTCTGTTTATCCTGCTCATGAATTTATCCATATGGGGTTGTACAGCTCAGCTGGGAGGAGAGAGCATAAACACTGCAACGGCCACCGTTTCTATTCCCACTGCACATAATTCTCACAACTAAGAGCCTGTAACAACTCGTGTGTGTGCAGTACTGTGTGGGTGAGGAAAGGAGGGGTGGAGAGGGATTCTAGCAAAAATAATGACAGTTGGGACTTTAAAAGGTGACCATCCTTGTTAATCATAATGTTCTGCAGATGCCCAACTAGCAAGTTTGTGTTCATTTGAAGGTTCTTGCTTGGACGTCTGCGCACTCTCGGCGGACATTACAAGCAGCAAACATCAGAAAATCCCCTGTGTCTGGTTAAGAAGATCATTTAACTCAAGTGGGTGTTAGCTCAAGGTTATGTTTTTTTTTTTTTTTTTTTAACTCTACATGCTGGAAGGCTCCTGCTGGCTCTGCAAAACGTCAGGAAGCATCCTTTTTATATATGGGTGAGAAACGGTGAGAGCCAAACAAGAGGCAACGAGAAATAGCGTGCGTGTCACTGTGTACGTATGGCGGCGGGAGGTGCTGAGCGAAGGCAAAAGAAAGCAGCAACACGGTGGATGAGCTCCTTGGCATGCTAGAGGTACGATGACATTGATCCAAGCAGACCTCCCTCCATCGGTCTCCCTGACAGAGGTAACTAGATTGTTCATAAAAATGGAAATTGAGCCGTGTTATTCTCACGCGCTCCAGCTGACACTTGGGTCCAAAAATAAAAATGTACTCACGCATGTGAGATGTGCAAGACATACCCGGAGAAGTTAGCTCACGGCTACTCAGGCCGCGTCATTACTTCACCGTGTTATCCGAACATTACTTTCCATATACAAACACTTCCTCCCACAGTGTGTTGCTCTGTTAGTCAGGCAAAGAAACACTTCCAGCAGATGCAGAGCAAATAAACAGACACAGCTGTGGGAAGAGCCAGAGACAGACTGAAGGAAGTAAAGCCCTTTCCTGATTAACAGTTTGCTGTCATGTGTATTGTGATAACACTCGGAGAGTCTAACGTTTCAATCCGGCATGGGTGGTTATGGCGGTGGGTGGGGTTGATAATTGCAGCAAATATGCCACAACATGCAATTACCCCCTCCTTTTATGCATCGTTTGTTAGCCTAGCAGTGTTCTGTGTCACATGATAATTACCAGCAACCACTGCAGGCATGTGACAAATGCTCAGTTGAGCAGCAAGCTCTCCCAAACCATCCATTCCAAAACGAGACTGTGGCAGGCGCGTCCGCATGCGGACTTTCAAATTCATCAGCTAACCACAGCGAACCAAGCATCCGTGAATGCATTCCTAATCCCGTTTTACAGTTTCATCAATGCGGACAAACGCAGGGATCATCATCTCTAAAAATAGACAGATACTTAATCAATTTAGCTCCCCTGCTGTTTGTCTTCTTCAGCAATAAAGCAGGCTTAGCGGTGTGGCAGCAGATGCTATTGATTTTCCTGAAGAGAGTGGGGGCTTATGACAGAAATTTTCTAAATGACTTGATGCTTTTACAGGGAAGGAGCATTAATGGGAGCTTCAGCCTGATGAATTATATGGCTCGTGTGGACACGGTGTAACCTTCAGAGAGCAGGAGGCAGCGATGGCGGTCCAGCTTTACAACGTGTGCCGTTTATACTTATGGTTCAACTCAGCATGACAGGGCCGCTGATATCTGCTTAAAAGGTGTTAATGCATCCGTTTAGCATAAAGAAAACACAATCAAAGGCGTGTCAAGGTGCAGAAGAGCTTTAAGCGATTAACTGGAGGATAGAATAAAAACAAGAGACTTGCTTTTAAAAGAATATAAAACAAACTCTTCACTAGTGTGTAGTTATATAATACAGCAGAAGCAGAATAGTATGATCTGATGGTAAGATTGAAACAGAAACAGATATAGGCGTTGATATCAACCGTATCTTAGAAGGCACACAAGAACAAAGGTTATTTGTAATCTACACACTGCATATTACTACAAAACCAAAGACCTGATATGAAAAAGTAAATTTGCCTCTTCACCAATTGGAATCCCTGTTTCATATTTATGTATTGCGATTGTGTCTCTTTCTTTTTCCATTTTAAACATGTAAACAAACCATATTGACACCAAATACTTTATTGCTGAACGATAATTATTTTCTAAGGATTATGAAGATAATCATTTAAAAAAAAAAGCTAAAATAAATCAGGTGAGTAAAACAAAAAATGTATCACTGAACTGTAACGATTACATTTATATATCTGCACCAAAGAGTTTGTTGTTCTACCACCATTACATTTACAAAGCTATCAGTACGGTGCTGGTTTTTACATAACATCTTCTCTATTGCTCTTTTGTTCTCTTCATTCGACATACATCTGAACAGAGCTGCTCTTAAACGATGCTTTTCTTTCTGTTTTATGCGTTTCAGATGAAGGGTAAGAGTCAAACATATAAAGTGTTTTGGGACTCACTGAAAAGAGTGAAAAACTGAGCTATCAGCAGGGATTTAGCCCACAGGTCCGCATGCAAAGTGAGTCAACTGTGGTCCTGGAGAGCTCAACAAGCTGCTAGAGGAATAAGGCAGCACATTTGGTAATTAGCGAGAAGAGGAAGGCATGTTTGAGGGGTGGGGAGTGAGGGGGGAGGGGGGGGCGGCGCAGGAAGAGCTGGAGAACAGATGAGCAAGTGAGTGGGTGTGAGGCTGGACCGGTTTAAAAAAAAAAACCCACAACATTTCAGTCTAACTCATCCATTCTTATCTGCAGCTGGAGCGGATAAAAATCAGGAGCTTTATTGTTTTATTGGCCTTTTTACATGAGTCTGGGCTCTTAGTAAAAAGAACTGGAGTCAAGGTGGCCAACAAAGAGAAGTTTTGCAAGGGAAAATCTTTAATGTTTGCTGTGGGTGTTGTCGTTATCCATAAATCACAAAGCAAATCGAGTTACGTGTCGACGACCGGGGTCTAGATGGCAACGCTAAGCCACAAGAAACTAACAGGAGTGGTTCTAAACTTGCAAACAGAAACATTTAAGCTGAAGCACTGAGGTTAAGCATTGTACGAACTCACTTTTTTTCTGCAGAAAATCTCACACTCTTAGAAGAAATCCATTCCCAGCTGCAAGTAATCAGACCGTGAAAGAAGAAAGATGCATTTGTAACACTAATGTAAGCTGCTGAAGAGGAGTCGTGTGCATTGTGGTGGTGTTTTTTTTACATTTTGTTTTGCCTGTGCTTGTATGTGCCATTTCCTGAAAGCTTCTCGGTGCTCTCATGCGAAAAGTGAGGAAGGTTATTTGAGGAGGAGATAAAAAAAAGAAGGGGAGAAATAAAGACTTAAGAGCTCACACGGTGAAAAGCTGCAGAATGAGTCGCAGCAAGGGGAAAAGGCACTTTTACTTCACTCGTATGAGGTGAAAAGACTTTGCTGCCAAATGTATTTTTCTTCTTAGAGCCAATTCATGTGTCACATCATCCTTCTTTTGCTCTACCTGAATTCAGCACTATCCTTGGATAATAGCACTTTCATTGACTCCTGACTGGTAATGCACAAAAAAAAAGTAGATCAAAATCAAATCCTGCACGTTTGCGTATATTCTTTGAGTGAACAAGCCAGACAATAAATGTGTTGTTGGAATGAAGGAAAATGGCTAGTTTAAAAATAAATTGCTCAACAGTTGCAAAGTTCTTGTTTAATGCTTCAAAAACAGCTGAAGGGGAAGAATAAGTGAGACAGCTGGTTGACAGCGTAAACCTACCTAATGACTCTGACCTGCAGGTCAGACAGATTATCTGAGTCTGATCAGCCGAGCATTGAATTATGCAGAGCTAACCTGCCTCTGACCCTTGCACCAACAACCAAACTTTTCTTTTGATGTCAGTCCACCACTACAGCAAGTCCAAGAGGCAGTGTGGAAAAATAGCAACAAAAGCAAAATCCATCGATTTTTATAGGAATACTGTCTAAACTGTTAGTTAAACACCCAACAAACCATTGAAACTTAAAAAACTTTAAGATCACTCAGAAAGAAATGCCCTTTTGAACAAAATACCAACAGGTTCAAAATTATTTCCCCAACCATAATTGGATACTTTGCCCATACAGCTACTTTATGCTTTTATTAATGATGCTTCTTGCGATACATTAGATTTGTCAGGTCCAAACTCGTTTTCTTAACAGGACAAAAAGCCTAATGTCTACCTACAGCTAGATCTCAATCAGTGATGAACTTAGCGATTTGCAATTTTGCGATGGTGCCCATAAATCTGGACTATGTTACAACACTGGAAAAAAAAATCTATGCATACCGTTTTCAGTTCCTTGTTGAATATAATTATGATATGCCAAATAAAATAGAGCAAATACGACGTTGTTATTCTTCCTCTAAATAATTAAACACTGTGAAATAGATTTTAGAACTGTGAAATTATTTACTCATATTTAAATTTACCTGTTGTCATTAAAATTCAAAAGACATTACAGAGTTTATGGGACAGAAAAACTAATTCCTGGAGCAATTTTCCTTTGTACTCTGTCCAGTTTGTTCAATCCTCATTATGCTGTTGGGAAACGGCCAAAAACTATCCCGACTAACAGCGTAAAGTAAGAAACATTTCCCTGCACAAATGTTTGTACATTTCTTGTTTATCTGGCATCTACACGAGTAAAGCGTAATCTTATAATCTACATTCCGCATCTGACAGCTTTTTGGTTTGTTTACTCAAAGGCTGCATGCAGCACACTAGAGTAACCTCAGCACTTAACAGCTTGCAGCCTTCATGAAAAACACCATCCCTGGTGTGCAATGTTAATAAGCGGCAGCCGTTTTGTCATCCTGAGGAGTAGCTCAGCTCGGTGTTGATCTTGTTGCTCTGAATGTATATATACATAAAGCTAATACATATTTATCGCTTTTGTGAAGCTTCTTCTCTCAGATGGAATACAGATTCAATTGAAAGAGCTTGCACTCGACAAATCAAGGGAGCAAAATGTCAAGTAGAGAAGATCTGTGTTTAAAGCTCTGGAAGTCGGATTGTGGCTCAAAGTTAATTTTGCCTCAATTGTGTCTTTCAGCACAAATCTTTTAAAGGCAGTGTATCCTTCCTGCTTTCAACTAAATTCACTGAGAGAAGGGTTTACTGAGGGAGTTGTGTAGACTTCAACTCTGTTGGAATAATTACTTCCCTTTGATCAATGGTGGAGGCACAAAAAGAATGACGCTAAACAAAGGGACCTTCATCCAACTATTGAAAGAGATCTCTACAAATAAATTACAGTACTGTTTTGTTACTGCTAGATGGGTTTTTTTTTTTTAGCAGTTTGTCTAAAACTATTTAGCATAAACAATAAAAAGTCAAAGCTACTGAATTGTTTTCATTAACAGCCGAGTTGGCAAGCAGACGTGAAGTGGGAAGCTGGACGATTCTCCATTGTCAACCTCACCTGTGTTAGCAGACATCAACTATGAATGTGTCTGGCATGAGTGGGAGATTTGTAAAAGGCAAACGCTTTACGACTTTACGACTTGTTTTTATGGGCACAACGATAAATATTTGTGGAAGAGTCATTTTGGCAATTTTTAAAAACAAGCAAGAAAAACATGTTTAGGGTGGCTGGTAATTTATCTAAAATTGTTGTAGAACAAATTCAAAGGCATGAAATGTGGAGGAAACTTGGCCAGAGATTAGAATAAAATCTGTCCATCTGTCTGTCTGTATGATTTATATGTATTTTGCAATGGAGCTACGTAGATGAATTTTAAAACTGTAGCAACATGTACCCAATAGTTACCGGTTTAAGCTGAACACAAGAAATAGGAGGAAATTTTCATTGCATGGTAGTTTAGGTCAAGCTAAACTACCATAACTTGGGTGCTTTTTAACAATAATGTTACTTATATTTGTAGTCTGGGATTCCACAAGAGTAGTTTTTCTTCTTAATCCCAAGATAGTTAAAGAAAACATCAAATGAAACAACTACAAAATTATAAAAATAAACAGAAAATCCTACCACGAGCAGATAAGGAGATATCAAGACATAATCGAGTTTGTTTTCTTTCCGTGTCTGCCAGGTCTTTTTATTGTATCTGTATTGAATTATTTTTAATAAATGAAAGAGTTCAAAACTTGATGTTGGATATAATTATGCTAAAAAAGATTAACTCAAGGCCAGCCTGCTTGCAATGAAAATTTCTGTATTTTGTGCTTGGAAAAAAAAAAAGGGTTCCATTTGAAGAGTACCAGTCTGAGTTTGGTTACAACCTAACCGGTGATTAGGATTGATGTAATTTATGTCCAGACAACTATCTTCAGAGGCATGCTTGATGAGGAAGAGGAGTGGAGTATCCTCCCTATAATCAGCTGCAAAACAAAAGCTCTAAAGATAGGCTATAATAGGTCTTTGATACTACAATCCTGCAATCCTTTCGCCAAGGCATTTCATGGCTATGCCTTTAAATGAGTGCCATTATGCAAAGTTGACTTTTTGGAGCTTCATATCGTGTTATAATGCTATTCTCTCATCAAAAACATATGTGAAGTGTTGCTTTGATTCTTTCATACATGTCTGAGTCTTTTTATAACAACTGAAGGTAGCATAGTTACTTGACTATGGTGTAAAATGGCACTATGTGGCTGGTAAACATATAACACCGCCCATTTAAGAAACCCAGGAAAAAGCAGGAAACGGTGAACAAACTTTTAAGGGCGTTGAATAAATGTAGTTAACATTAGTACACACAAAATGACAGGTGTTTATTTGCATGGTAAAATCAATGTTTAATTGTTTTGGTCAAATTCAGTTGCATATTTTTGATCCATAAAGAACTGACACGTTATTCGAGGGATTCAGGAAATGCATTAATTTTCATCCAGTTGTTTAGCTGTCACTGTATGGCTACGGCAGGCTTGTTTTTCGCCCTCCCCCTCTCTCTCGTCGTTATATGCCAGGTCGTGTTATGACATGACATGACTCAGGAAGTGGAGGTTAATTCTAGTATATATGAAAACTGTATAAAGCAGCTGTAAACGGAGTGGTATGAAATCCCTCTCACCAAAACATACATTTACACAACAATAAAATGAAAACCCACTCTACTCCTCTGAGAGTGCACTGCTATTGTTAGATCCATCTTTTCTTTTTTCTCTCTCTCGCTCTCCTTGTCTCGCAGCGAGTGTGCGCCCAGCCATCTCTGTGGAGCGAGCCACTCACAGTTGCTCAATAATCCATTTACTTGCATTTGCTATAGCCGTGATTGTAATTTCAATCACATAGCCAGCAGGGAGATAAGTTAGGAGCTGCCTACTAAAAGCTGCCCATTGGTGACATGGGCTGAAATCGAGTAATGGATCCTTGCTCATTGCCTTCGTCATAAATCATCTGCTCCACAACAATGATGTTGGGGGAACAGCAGAGCTGCCATTTGCACACAACTGTTCTTTCTAAATATGTGTTTTGATGGAAAACAGAGTGCATAAGAACATGCTGTTTTCCAACTTTATATTTTGTTCTGACGAGAGAAAAATAGGCGCTGTGTAATTTAACGAACTCCTTCACAATTCTTTTGTTTTTTTACTTACAGCTGCCTTGGTCTGACATCATAGAAACGCTGCAACGCACAATTATTTCTGAAATGCACGTCTCATAATTGTGACTACTTTGGGAGTTTTTGGTTTGGTGATCTTTCTTCAGCTCATGAGCGCAATCAAAGGCGCTCGTGAGCTTTGATCAAATTTACATAATGACGCTGTGTGTGTGAACACACACAGTGTCGTCTCCAAGAAAATTGTCCGTGTGCCACGGAGAGTCGTATTACCATATCGCCGTCGCTCCTGCCAGCTTCTGTCCCCTACAAACCATCTCATGCTGCCTAGCCTCATTAGCATTGCAAATAGAACCTAAAGCAAGAAGAGCGATGGCAGCAGCAGAGGAAATAGGACAGAATTAACAAATTATGTAAGAAGCGTGGAAAGGACAGAAGGAACAGAGCATGTGTAGCAACAAGGAGGTGGGTGACGAGGAGGAGGTGGCAGGAGCGCATTACAAATCTGATTACACCTTTAACTTGACAGTCTAAGATGACATCTATTTATATTGATCCTGTGACTCACTGTTGATGAGATTAGATACAAACAGTGCACTGTTTTTTTTTTTTTTTTTTGCTTTACAAAACTAAAAAAAAAAAAATAAATCCCAGGATTTTCAGTTTGAATAATCCCACCTGGATGGATTTTTTTTAAATTGACTCTGTCTCGATAAACAACATTAATTAGAGAAATTAAACAGCTTCTAGAATTTTTTGTTAAATAAAAATCTCTCCATGTGTAAAAACTGTTTGTACGCTAATTACTGCTTCAGTTTTTATTTAGCGCAACTTCTCGACAACAATAACAATCAAATCTTCATCACACTGTACAAAATAAGGAGTTTTGGGAGAGTCTCCTCTGAAAGGAACTAATTCCAAAACTCAGTTCAAAGTTAAAATGAATTAATTCATGGCTATAATTCACTAGCAAAATTCTCCACACTAACATGTTGTACTTCGCATTCATTCGCAGTATTATGTCTGATATAAGAAATAAACAGAGAGAGAGAGGGACAGATGATGTGTGAGCCGTTCCTCACAGCTTACATTATGCATGAATCTGGAACACAGCTGCTCATTCACATACTGAAATGCTTTGGTTGTTAAAACGCAAAATGAGTGCAAATCTTACGCAAAAGGGATCAGATTAAGCTATATTGTAATAATGGCCTCTTTTTAAATGCTACAAGGTTGTCAGAAAATAGATAACTCAAATGTATTTGTTAGCTTTGATAGTTGGGACATGAAAACTTCAACATAAATTTAGCTTAACCCTTTCATGCATGAAATATGATCCTTTGTGTCAGAATTTTTTTCCTTTATTTTTGGATTTTCTTAAAACATAAAAAAAGTAGGAATTTTTTTTTTTTTTTTTAGGTGATCAATTGTAATTTTCTCCAAAGTTATTTGAAAAATACATCAGTAGTATTGTTCTTTAGGGGTTATCTGATGTCACAATATTTATTTTTTTACCTGCAAGAGTCGTCTACAGTAGACGGAGGGACCGGGTGCATGCTTTTTGTCTGTCGGCCATATTGGATTTAACAAAAATAATTTCTTGGATTTGCAGCTGATAACCAGTAGTTGATGGTGTATTTTATGATGCATTAGTGTCCACTTCAGTGGTCTGTGTGCATTTATAACATAAAAATCCACAAGCAGCACAAGAAATTGGGTTTTAGATAGCTGACTACTATGCTTGAAAGGGTTAAAACAAATAATAAAGAGTTATAATGTATTTTAAGGCAAGAGTAGATGCATATATTATCAACAAGAAGTCACATAAGGACAGCCTGTGTTTAACAGTTGAATCACAAATGTTCACAGCTGTCTTGGTGCAAAGTTATGTCTTTTATGTTGAATATAAAAACTTGCTCCTTAAAAATGTAGGTTACATATTTGTTCAGTCCCAGTACATGATGTCAGGATGAATTTCACTTTTCAAGTTCGTCCAATAAGAAAACATCCCTGCTGAGTTCAAACTTGTCAAAACTCTAACCAAGATGTACAATTTACTTGACTAATTTTGACAATCTAAAAAAAAACAAAAAAAACTACAGCTTCTCTATGAAGCAAAAATGAACATAATGATAATGTACAAAAAAAATATTTCAGAAGGTCAGAGGAGAACAAAAATTCAAAGTAAAGCTCACTACTTAAAACAATCTAAAACTGTGAATTATCTAAATGTGTTTGTAAGCTTAAAAATGATTCCCATAGTTTTGCTTGTACAGGATCAAGAGCTGAACGTACTTCTCTGCATCTGTAAATGCAAGCCGCTGACAGGAAGTCCTTGTTATTAACACCATTTCCAACTTAACTGAACCACAGCATTACACTTTCAGATGTAAAGTTTTCACCAAAACAGGCTTTTATAGTGGGATGATTTATACAACTGAACTGTGAACTGAAGAGAAATAATATTAACACACATTTTGCAAGAAAAATAATTTAAATGGTGGCAAAGGCAGCTCTCTCCGCACTTTATTGTTATCCTTTCAAGTCTCTTTGAAAGGATTTGGCACGTTTTTAGTAGGCACAACCAACACATTCAACTTCTGCAGCCCGACCCAAGAATACATTTTTCTTTTGAAGGGGGCAGTATTATGTATTTTCCAGGCACATGGTGCCATTTTAACATTTTAACATCAACAGCCGTTCTTAGAAACACTGGACTGAGAAGTCAACATTTAGCTCAGCAGACGCACACCGTTCCACCAAGTGCTTGCTAACTGCTGCTGTCGTTAGTCTAGAGGAGCTGAGTGGGGATGTTGCAGTGGAGGGGTGCTTTGTGAAGTAGAAACTCAACTCGGGGACAGCAGCTCCAAGGAGGAGGCGGGGCTTTATGAGAGCAAGTGTTTAGGCACCCCTGAATGGTTGCCAGGGGAGACTGAACTCTACATCATGACCTAATATCATTATAATAAGACACAAAGCTAAAAAAAAGTCCATTTTACATACACCCCATATAAACGTGGAACCACTTAAGGAGCAATAAACAGGCTTTCCAACAAAACAATTATTGCCAAGAAGCATTGTTACAACAACAACATTTTCTTTCTTTTGTTTTAAACACAGAATATTATTTTTCACATGCCAAATAAAAACATCAAAAAGTGCATTTAGCAGCTTTCTTAAATTACAATTAAAACAAACACGAGAGGAACTCGTGTTTGTTGTGATTGTGGTCTGTGGGTAGTGGGAATGGAAATATTGAAAAGAAAACATGTAAAAAGTTAGCCTATAAGGCAGAAAAAACTAACTTCCCTGCCTCTACTCATCTCCCTCTAAAATCAAGGTCAGAGCCTCATGTGGTTTCATGACATTTTTCATTGAGCTTTAAAAAAAAAAAAAAAAATGGCCACAGAAGATGACTGATGCATTAAGATGCCCAGCGGTGCCCACTGCCATTTATTGCATTGACTGGTTTCAAAATGAAATGAGTCGGAGAGCGACGTTGGCAAAGACCAAAACCAACAACAACAAACGCGGCTTGGTACAAATAAAAAGCGTCTGCCCCTTTTTGGTCATTTTATAAGATTTTAACCACAAAATAATAGACTAAACTGTGTCCTTTAAATGGCTTCATGAAAGATCTGAAGCCAAAGAAAACTACATAGCTTGAGATGCCAGGGGCATTGTTCTTTGCACTTATTCTAATTGCTGGTGACATATAATGACGCAGGGCTCTTTCTGAATGAGCCTGCCCATTATGCGGAGTGAAAGCCGGTCTGGTGTGTTTGGTATGTGGAGGCCCCTGCTTCTCAGTGGGGGGAAGGCTGGACTTGGACGGCTCTGCACTGTGGCTGCAGCTCTGCTCGGCGTGCAGCGGGGGGAACACAAGGAACCCTATAGTGCGGTAATGCAATATTCATGGTGGGGTGTGAGCAGAGCAGTTAAACACAGCAAAGTTGTGAGAAGACCTTGCAACCCTCGATCATGGAGCAGCTGCAGCTTGGACTCTAAAAACCTATCCTCATGTTCCAAGCATTGTCCCTTTCTTTCTCTGCTCTCCCTGCTGCTGCTTCCGTTTTTTTTTCTTCTTTTTTCTGCTGCCACTCGCACAGCCATTAATTTTTAATAACAACTTAAATGGCTGGCTTGGCGAGCCTGTGTGCTGTGGTATGGCGGGGGGCAGCAAGTCAAGGGCTCTTGCCTCTGGTTACAAACTGAGAAATAAATTTGAAGAGATCAAGCTAAACATACAGTGAGGGGAGATATATATATATACAGCAAGGGAAAATATCAACTCTGCTGCTGCCATTCCAGCTTAATTAGAATTTCAGCTCTTTCATCTTGAACTTTCAATTGCGACTGCAACAGGAAATTGAGATCAAATTAAGATAGAGTGCTTCTTGGAGGCCACCAGAAAGATTGGATTTGCACATTAAATATTTAAATTTGTCATAGGGCAGATATTAACTGAGGCGGTTAACTTTAAACATTAGGTTCAAATTTCTAAACAATTTGTGAAGTGTGTAAACGACTGTGATGATTGCAGTACATTTCTCGGCCCTACGTCGCCTGCGAGGCAAACCGATCTTTAAAAGGAAAAACTGTTTTGTTTTGAGTCGAGAAAGGCCTCAGTCAAATATCAAGACAGTAAAAATGAACTCGGATAAAGAGTAAAACAGTGGAGTCTGCAGTAGGAGCGTATAAATAATTGATTCACCTCTTCAAGGCAGACAAGGTTGTGTGGATGTTGTCAGTAAGGTGGCAGCACTCAGGTTTTCCCCTGCATTATTTATTTTCCGCATTGGGGTGGTCTGACCCACTCTTGTAATGAGAGCTGGAGTCACGGTCTGTTTGGAGTCCCGGGGCAACGCCGTGAGACCGTGTCCCTGGATCACTGCTCAACCACACAGGGCCCTACATAGCCAGTGTTTGCTCAGACTTCACTCGGACTGTAAAAGTCAAACCTTGTTGACACATCTGTGCTGTCTCTCCCCGAGGCTAATGGCTAATACATCTGCCTGCTTCTTTTCAGGGGGAGAGGAAAACTGCAAGAATCAAATGCTGGGAAGACATTGGTAGCAGACGGAAAGCTGGAAAGTTGTCTGGGGAATTTAAGTCGAGTAAGACAGCTACATTTGTTAAGAGGTACTTTGGGAGAAATGTTGAGGACTTGATGGTAGCAGGCTATTTTCTCTAGCTGTTTTCCCAGGTAATGCAGAGTTTTGCCAGATTTCTCTTCTAGATTTACCAAAACTAAAGCTTCCTTCTCCAACTACTTGTACAATTAGAACCCATATACTCTTACCAGCTAATGCATTTTAGGTAGACTTTACCAATACCAGATTGGGGCTGATTTAACTTCAAATTGACCTTAATTCTCCACCACTGGACTACAGTTAACTTAGGATGCATTCACACTGGCTCTGTTTAGTCTGCTTTAATCAAACTCTAGTTCATTTGTCTGGTTCGTTTGGGTATGTGTGAATGTGCAATTGAACTCTGACGTGGACGAAAAAGGCAAACTCTGATCCTCCTGAAAACCTTTGAATGCATATGTGGATACAAGCGGACCAGAGACAGTCCCAAAAGCAGGAAGCAAACCGTAGCGCAGGGCATTCTGGGTAAATAGAACCAAAACAAATGCGCAAGTCTAGCGCTACAAGGAAGAATGAGTCGTGGTCTTTTAACAAAGACAAAAGAGAAATCCTACGACAGCTAAAATCTGATGATACTCTACACCGTTTAGTGAAGACGGAAGCCGTGCTCGTCTTCTTCTAAGGTTTTCCTGTCGTTTCCTGCAGTTGTTCTTGGTGCAGGAAATGACACCAAGCGAGGGGTGGAAACAGGTTTTCCAATTAGTTTGATTCATTTGCAGTGTGAAAGCAAACCGCACCAGCTGAAAATGTAACAAATGTTGTAATTTTGATCCCTAATCAAACTGAGTTTACTGGACCATAAAGTGTAAAAACACCCTTTGTGTCATGTTCAAGGTACCAGCTTGAGGTGTTTTGAGCTTTGTGACACGGTGGGTTTTCCTCTGAGCAGTAGGATCATCTGTAATCATCAGCCGATGGGTCACACTAGGGTCACAGAGGGAAGGATGTTGGCATCAAGAATCAAGCTCTGGCAATGAAACAGTGTTTAACTCAAGCTCTGGCAATGAAACAGTGTTTAACTGAGATTACAGATCCCAGTTGATTATTGAAGACTTCTACGGTGTTTCTACTGGAAACAAGTCAGATACTGCACATGCATAAAGCAATCATATAGTCGTATTAGTAGTATCATTTGTGCAACAAAAATTAAGACTATAATCAAATAGGCAGTGGTTAATTTCACAGAGTTCCACAGTAGTAATAACTTCTAGGGTAATATAACAATATTATTTAGGGCAATTTCTTAATCGGCATCAATAAGTAAGCAACATGATTGCAACACTAAATCCTAAGTGTACAATAAACTCTGCATATAGCCTGCCAGAATGTAATTGAAGTTACATGCCGACTTATAATGATTAGTCAACAAACCATAAAAGTTATTCCAGCAGAACAGTTATTTATTGCCAAAGAGTCTGATAAAATCCAGATTTTTGTAAAAAAAAAAAAAATGTAACCTGACCACCAACCAGTCACAAAAATATAGTATTTGTAAGCTAGACATGCATTTATAAAAACCAGAGTGCCTGTCTTGTTAAGCAAGGAGCTCATTTTTTATGACATTTCTGGCTTCAGTGTGAAATTCACTTGACAGGTGGGTGTGAAAAACATCCACTCGCACTTTTAAAATAGCACAAGTGACTCATTGGCCATGGCTAGTTTAACATCCTCACCTTGATGGGCGACTCGCACTGTGCAAATAATCCACCTATTGATTCTTGCATCCTGGCCTAACAAATGAACAAAATCAAGGCTGCAACGCAAACGCGCTCATGAGAGGACGACTTCCAATCAGCAGAGCGTATGCACACACGCACACGCGTGTAAAAACACAGAAATGGGAGTAATCTCTCACTAATCAAGAACATTGATCACATTGTAAAACACATCTGTCTGTATGCCCCCCTCGGCATAGGCAGAGACAGATTACACTGACAGGATGAAAAGACAAAGACTAAAGAGAAGGAAGCTATATTTGAAACGGGCAAGAGAGGGAAATGTGGCATCATGAAAACAGAAAACAGAGGGTAGACATAATATTAGGGACAAAAAGTCTGAATCTGGATCACGGCGATCTATAAAACAGATGAAAGCGACCTCAAAGCAAATCTCAAGCCAGCATTTTGGGATTCAGGACAGATCTTTACCTCAAACTACGCAGAACTCTTACAGTTTTATAGCTGATTTACAAGCAAGATCAGATATGTGACATGGATTCACATCAATTTTCAACAACTGCATCTTAACAAGTATTGACTCAATAAAATGTGCCTTTTCCAGAAAGGATGCTCTCATGCTTTAAACTTGACTTGCAGCGGTACGACAAACACTGATTGATACGGTTTACGTAATAGCTGCTGATAAAGGGCAACAATCCTGTGGGCTAAGATAAGTAGAGAAAAATCTATTGCTACAACATGGAGCGATTTCTTTACACAGCCTTTTCACCCCTGTGTGAGTCAGAGAACCACAAGGTTTCATTACCAAGGGCAGCTGATAAAACCTGAGCTCAAGCGCAATCAAATGCACCAAATCTCTCAGGCAACGCATGCCTGTGTCATGGCTATGCAATCTTAAAAAAGAAAAAAACTTAAGAAATTCCTGCCACATTTCCATTCCTGCCACATAAATAGAAAAGATACAAAGCGTATCCCTTTAAATTCCAGAGCTTTATGAATTTTGAACAAATGTAGGAGTGCTCTTTCCCACTTAGGCTCAGTCTCTGTTTAATAAATAACGACACAAGGGAATTTGTGGTGTGTAGTTTGAGCCCTAAAAGTGACAGAGAGTTTACCGAAAGGAGTTTTTCTTTGCCCCAGGTCGATAATTGGATGCCAGACAAAGATTCCAGGCTGATTAAGTCATTTTTCTTCCAGATTTATCATTTACTTTGAACGTAATATCAAGGTTTTTTCCATTTTCTTTGGGTATGAAAGATCTGTGGCCTGGCGTGTAGAAATAAGCTGCATGGAGCAGCAAACTATAGATCAGGCCCTGGAGACATTTTTAGGTGATCCTTCATGCTTGTGGTGTTTTTCCACCAGCTCCCATTATTACCTGCTCATTGCAAGTACTTAGCCTTCCCAAGAGATGACTTTGTACAATGCTTCCTTAAGAAATATTGCAATTCCTTATGGAAAGTTTCCACATGTATGGCTCATCAGTATGTATGCTCCGGCCATGCAAAGGGCTGTGTTTCTAGAAAAAAAAAAAAATCTAAGAGAAAACATGGAATATAAAATCAAATGATTTATTTCACAAAAGCTAAGTCAAGCAGTGCAGTTGTTGAATTCTGGGATGATTTAAGTGATTTTGTGTGATGTTTATCTTTTCCTTCCCTATAAAGGAGGAAAAATGAAGCCTCATATGGAGGCTGTCATTCCATTGCCTCCATATGAAAATATAATGAAACTGTAAACGCACAACAAAAAACGAAAATACCCAACATGCTATGACAAAACCTGCATGTAAGCACAACCGCACACTGAAGTGTATCGCCACAAATTTATGGCAAGATAGCTGGCATGTTTAAAGTAATGCCACATGAAGATCACAGCAGAGTCTGCATGCCAGATGTTAACATCTTGCATAAAAATCTTTTAAAGACAAACAAATGATTATATGCACAAGCTTAAAATAACATCATCACTTATTTAAATACTCAGAAATATTTCTTAAGCTCGACTCTTTATATTAACCTCGACGCAGTAACTGAAGTCCTATGGCAACATCCATAGATCAAAATTGCTTTGCCAGCCATCCGTAAAATGCTGTGGTGGAGGTGGTCGGAAGCAGAAGGTCTCATTAAATCATGGTAAAACATGTAGACTTTGCTCATTTTGAGTGCACATGTTGGGGAGGTCTCTGCTTGGCCAACCTTGATTACATGCGTGGAAATATTGCGTCATTGTGTCACTGATTGAACAACAGTTTGAAACATGAAAGTAAGAGTGTTGTAAGTGAAAGTACAACACTTTTACTTATTATAAATATAAGACGCTTACATCAGTCTGACAACTCAGTTTCTCCAAAGTCGTCTCCCTTTCACAGCAGCACCTTTTGAGTCTGTTCTGCAAGAGCTCCAAAACTAGACTGTGTTCAAGTTTAAGGTATTTTTTGCAAAACATGACAGCAAAAAACAGTATCCCACTTCCAGCTGTAGTATGTAGATTTTTGGAATTTTCTTCATTTTTGTTTTTTACGTATTTGATCAAAACTATTACTGTGTTGGGCTAGTATAATGTGAGATGGATATTTTCTGAGAAAAAACAAAACAAAACAAAACAAAACAAAAAAAAAACAAGCTCCTCTGCCTTACGGACTTGCTGACGTGCACAAATACACTGTTCTGTCAGAAACAACCAATCAGAGCCAGGAGGCGGTGTTAGTGCTGTCAATCACCATCGTGTACACGCTGTTCACACAGTCTCCCTTGCTCTCTGCTATGCTAGAGCAGGTTCTCCACAACACAGTGATGACAGTGGAGAAACGGTTTTCCTCGAATGATGAGTTGCTTCTCTGCTGTTGGCTCATTTAACCACGTGTACACAAGAATGATTGGCAACGCAAAAGTCTTCCCTCCTGGCTCTGATTGGTTGTTTTTGACCGGGAGCGGTGCATTTCTTCAGATGGCAATAGCAGCACTAAGAGGAGGTTGAGGAGCTGGATCTTTTCCAGATTATCTGTCTCATAACTTACTGTCACGACATGGTGACACTTTTAATAAATATGTAAAAAACATACATAAAAAACATAGTTTAATAAGTTATATCTTTTAAAGATTGAATCTTTTAAAGTTCTGCCTCGTAAGTATTTCAAGCTATTTCCATCTCCGTTTCTAAAAGTTGTTGAAGGTTTTGTGAATCTTGTCAGCCTAATCAACCCTTTATATAATTAAATAACTCCAAATTTGAACATAGACGCTGAGAAAAAAATATTCCCACAAAACTAAACAGAAGATGAATAAATGATAACTGAAAGACAAACAAAAACTGAAAAGCATCCACACTTGCCATTTGGGGTTAGCAACATAGAGGGACTATGAATGATTCACTGTCAGTCTTTGTTAGCTAAAAAATGGCCCTTTTACAGCAGTGCCACAGAATACAGTGTTATTTTTACAGCTGCTGATTTAGCATGCAGGAGTTCTGTCACCGCGGCTGTGAGGACACGCAGATCAAGTATGTGGAAGTTTATTGCTTGGGGCTCTTCCTGGCTCCCATACCTGTGTGCTCAACAGCTCAGCTCTCTCCTCTTCTCTCCTCTCCCCATTAACCGGCTGACAGATCAGTAATAAACACAGCCTGTCACCTTCAAGGCCTGCCTCTCATTTACTAGGGAACACATGAAACCTCACTCTCTCGTTCCCTCTCTCTCTTTTTTTTCCCCCTTCGTCCGCTGGGCTCACTGGAGCTGAAACCCGATTTTCAGGCCTCTCCTGCCTCCGAGGCAGCAAATTCTCAGCTGCACCCAGACAGTCCTGCAAAAGGCATGAATATTAAATGGAAGATCCATGAATAAATAACCAAAAAAAGTACTTCCGTCGATCTAACCTTGTTCTGTCTCCCAGCACTGGATGACAGAAGAGAATACGGGGGAAACAGAGAGAGAGAGAAAAAAAAAGAAAAAACATGCTCACCTCAAGAAGAAAGGTGGACATTTGTTAGGTGATTGGGTTCCTTTATTTGCAATCCCAGGGTGCTTTAATTTCACACATTAAAAAATAAAAAGGTGGTAATCAGACAGCAACGGCGCAGTTGATGGTTACAAGAATCGGATTCAAACAGCAATATTTTCACAGGGCATGTATTGAGCTATTTCCATATGTTGTGCAACCTGAGGGAAAAAAGCCATACATATTGCAACAGCTCTGTAATGTATGCATGGAAAATGCAAATCGGACTGCAAAAGAGAGCGGGGAGTGGTATGTGTACAAGGATTATAATGCTGAATGCAAAGCAAACAAAGTGACTCGTCTAATTGTGACATAGACTCATTGGTCCCTGGGCACGTGGTTGTTACAGTGAAACAGGTAAATACAGGCCGTGAATCAATTCCCTAATTAAGGCCGACGTGTTTTGCAATGAATTTCATTGGTCTGCGTGTTTAATACTGCCCACCAAGGGGGAATGACGGAGATAAACAAGTGGTTATTATGTGCTGATATGAGTGAACACTGTATTATGCACGTTTAAATTCCTGGTGCTAATCACTAACGAGTAAAAAGCAATGCAGTAAAACAATTAAACACCAAAAGGAGAATAATAGTCAAGGTTTATTAGGATTTTATTGGGAGTCCATATTTGGATTTGTAAGATAAACATTATGAAATAGTCAAAAAAAAAATCTAAAAGAAAATAAAAACTACACTGAGTACTTGATCTGTATAAGATTTATGTCTTAAAAGTCTCACCCTTTTTTATTTGTATTAGCAGTAAGATGTTATTAAAAATGAATTCCTTTTAAAAAGTTAGTTTTAACATGACGGAGAAAAACGGTAAAAAACACAAAACCTTTCAGCCTTTTTTTAACAAAAACATTAGAAATGAATAAATGGTTTCTTGCAAGTAACCACTAAAGACAATGATTCAAGAAATTAGATTGAGACTAGTAAAAAAAAAAAAAAAAAAAAAATCCCTTTAAGACCTGCTGCTCAAGTTGAACATCTCAGCGCCCTAATTATAGCCACAATTTTCTCCCTTGTAGTTTGACACCTTAACAAAAGGCAGCACTTTGTATTTGCAACAGACCCATCAGTGTGACTAATCTTAACAAGGAAAGATAAGGTGGTGAGGCACAAAGAGCTCACTGAGTTAAAAGTGTTCATGTACGGTAAGTTTATGAGTTTCCCCCAAAACTGAGGAGGTAGAATTTATTACTCTCTCCAAAGAACTTGTTTTGTTTCTATAACACTTCCCCCTAATTTACACCCTCTATGAAACGCATGCAGGTTATTTTTGGGGAAAGTCTACATGTTCAGCTCAAGTGAAAGAATCTTCTTTGTTTCTATAGAATCATTAAAGTCTATGAATGCCTTTGGAACCAATGCAAACCACATGGCTTAAACCGGGGAATCGTTTTCAGTATGATGAGCCAGCACTTTGACGCCAACCGATGGTTGGAGGATTGCTTCTTGGTCTTTTGGCTACGATCGTGTATAGCATGTATTCTTATGGGAACAAAAGGCATTAGACGGCTTGAACAGATTAAATCTAGTCTGAAGTTTATGGATTTAACCTCAGCTGTTGCATACCTCAGATCAATTCAGGGATTCTGTCTCGTTAATTTAAGGGTGCTTGTATAAGAGTTTAATTTTTTTATTCCAAGCTGAGCTAGCAGATTAACTCTTGGAGCACTTCACTTCCCATATGGACTTCATGCTTGGAAGTAATAAAGTCACTGCCACCTGCTAGTGGTTCAGTATTTGCAGATTCACCTGTTCATTGATTTTTCTGTGGAACTAATTCTGAATTATTCATTGAAAACTTGTCTGTCTGAAGAGTTTAAAAGCAAATGCAGGTTGGAAAGCTGGTACAGTGTTACTTGACACGTTATTGGTGGTTTTCTTTGATACCCAAGTAGGTGTTAGCTTCTGCAGCAGTGCCAAAGCTGTTTCCACTGTGCGTAGTAATGCTTATTAAGGTGTATTTTGTGTTTGAGCTATTATAATATGCAGTTACAAGCGATTGCGTCTCAAGTATTAGTGGAATTCAGCTATTTAGCTGTTCTGGTCCCCTGCCGCCTCCCATTACCATTGTGTCTTCTTATGGTGCGTTCCCACCAAACATGTTTTGAGCATCAGTCTGGTTTACATTCAAAGTCTATGTTGAGGCGTGTCAATGACCTGTGGTGACTTGTTTCATGCTTCTAGTGCGGCACAATTTGAAGCGTTTGGAGAGTTTTGAGCATCAAGCACATCTGACCAATATGCTGGCAACGGAAAACAACAGCGAGAACGATTTTCATGGATAGACTTTGAATGTAAACCAGACGCACCTGACGCATGAAGCGCTAGGTGTAGGGCAAAAATGTCAAGTGTCTGCATTCAAAGTGCACACGTGTTTTATGTGAACGCACCATCAGTACACGTTATAAAAGTGAGGTCAATGATGACACTTAGTTAACAGCTTAATACCAGTCCATGCATGATGTGTAATTGTCCCAGTTTAAACACTTCTGGGTTCACAGTATCATAGCAGCATTCGGTGCTGTGCAACGCATTTCATGGTTTGC
Organism: Poecilia latipinna; assembly: GCF_001443285.1. Taxonomy (NCBI): domain Eukaryota; kingdom Metazoa; phylum Chordata; class Actinopteri; order Cyprinodontiformes; family Poeciliidae; genus Poecilia; species Poecilia latipinna. The sequence goes on along the minus strand of NW_015113114.1, from coordinate 432,535 downwards.
ACTGCTCTGACTCTATACAATCTTTTATTGAAATCTTACTTTAGTTTTTAAACCAACTGCAACTGTGAAGTATCCAGCTGGTCTGTGTTTCAGTAGGTGGCCCATCAGTGATCTCTGCATGGTTTAACATAATGAACTGTTTCCTGACCTCATTTTTTCATCACATGGTGGAAGAGCTGTTATGGCCTGCTGGGGATTATAATTAAGAGTTTATAATTTACTTAGGTTGCCTACTTAATACTGGACAATACATTGTGCCAGGTAATATAATAACTATTTGCTAAGTAAATGATTTGGGGCGCAGTGTTCTTGCTGAGTGTGCACAGTCACTTCATACCGATAATGTCAGAGTGTTAAAACAAGCGAGCGAAGTCAAGCAGTAAGAAAGAGTAAAAGAAAATGTGTGGTCATGGCAGAAAGCCAATTAGCTTTCAACACCCAGAATGGCCTTCAGCTCACACAAAAGCGCACATATACACACACAGAAGCATATATTCAAAGGCTGGGAAGATGAACCATAATGTTCAGAGAGCTTTGGTTGTACGTCATTTTAAATGTCACAGACTTCACCACAGGGTAATGACTGATCAACCTGAGATAGATTCTAGCGTTGCCTGGCTTTTTATCTCTAGAGCTGACTGGCTGGAGATAGAATAAGAAGCAGTGTTACTTTTCTTTTTTTTTTTGTCGAATGGGACATATATACAAATGGGACTGTATTATAAAATAATGCAGTATGTTTAGGGATTCCACATACTTTTCATGTTGAAGTTACACACTAGTTGCGTTTCCATTACAAATGTACGTAAAACTCTCTATATTCCGCTAATGTTGAAGCAACGCAATTTCGCCATTAAGGTGTTTCTATTAAATAAGAAACGTAATTAAAATCAAATGCGAATAATTTTGTTCATGCGATAAGTAACAACTACTTCCTGTTTTGCTTTGTGGTTTGCGCCAGTGGAAACATACGGTTGTTGATCATGTGACTTGTGTGATGAGAAAAAAGTGTTTCCATTGCAGTTTTGTTAAATAAACCAATTTCGATGCAGTCAAAAAACTACCTCATCTTAGTGCCAAAACGTTTAATCGAAAAATAAGTTTTTTCAAAATTCCTTTAAGCAACTTTTAATATTTCCACTAAATGTCAAATTGTGCAATTATATGGTCAATGGAAACACAGCTACCATCTCTATTTTAAAAAGGGAAATTGCTTTACGGCAGATAATCCCACACATGGGAAGTCTTGGGTATGAGACTTGGAAAAACCAAAAACTGGAGAGAGAAAGAAAGTAAGCAAGATGGAAAGAATTTTCATAGATTACTAAATATGCACAACAGGGCATTTCTAGGGTAAATGAAGAAGGGTGACGTAGCGCCAGCGGTAAAATAATTTTTTTACGTAATATAATCACAGTACATACAATAATTATGTACTGTGATTAGGAGCGTTCTTACGGCCAGCAAAAAGCAAAACATGGCTCATCTGTCACAATGAAAGGTTAAGGTGGTATTACCTGTATCCTGATATTCTTGTGAACATTTCTGCAGATTAGTCACATCCCACTAATGGGAAAAGAACTGCTGGAAAGTTTCCACCTTCAATCTCGACAAAGTGCCAAGAGTTTTCCATGTACCTCTGAGCTCCTGAGATATTTATCTTTATAGGTCTGAGGGCATCTGTTGCAAGCAAACCCAATGCACAAGGCTCATGTTTCTCTTGTTCTACCATCAAGCAGACCAGGAGTCCTGAGATGCCATCTATTTTTTTTTTCTGTTGATTCAGATGCAAACCACAGATCTAATCAAAATAAGGCAGCAATTCTTGAGTTGATGGCTGCGTTGCTCCCATTTTAATGGGCAAGATCAACATTTGCTGGAAAGATTTTATGGTAATTTTTTGATTAGCCAATATTTTCTTGCAAGAAGGTTAATTTCAGTGAATTACCAACTAATATTTATCATTTTCCTTGTAATGAAAAAATTAATTAGCTTAGCAACACAGTTTTTTGTTGCAAAGTAGGGCAATGATACAGGAAAACTATTGTAAACAGACCCGTTGACCAATTTGTCTGAATTATATAAAATGAAAGATTTTTTCCAAGAAATGAATAATCATTGTGGTTTTCACTTTTAACTAGAAGAGCTGGAATCTCAAGAGAGAAAACAGGAATAGATGATCATCATCATATGAAGGTCTCAAACAAAAATAAAAAGCAACCATAATTATTTCTATTTCAGAGGAGTAATAATTGCCGGAAGAAATTGAACCATTTCTTCTTCAGCATACTGTTAAGTATGAGATTGTTGGAATTGCCAGAAGCAAGTGGATCTTATCCATGTAAGCAGCTCCAGCAGGGGGAAAAATAACTTGTGCTAAACCCTCACGAGGAAATGAGAGGCAATGCCTTGACCCGTGAGATGCTGAGAGAATGGGGTGGAAGAGAGGGTGAGAGATCAAGAAACTGAGATAGTGAAAAGCTATCTGGTGATAGGCTAGATGGTGTAGGTGCATGTAGGTCAAGATGGCCAATCCACAATCCAGACTAAAACGTACAGAGGGGAATGTGTGGAGATAAAAGCTATTTATTGCATGGAAATACACACATTCAAATGTTACTACATCTTTGGTAATGTTGATAGTCCTACCAAGTCTAAAATATCTCTTTGGTGCAAATGTTTGTGAAGAATGAAAAATGTAATGACATGAAACTAAAATTTGTCATTTTACTAAGTAATTTTATTGTCTTATCTTTTAGATGGTCAACAACAGATGTCAAACTATAATGAATAATGACTATTATAATGACTATAATGTATAATGAATTTAAGCTTAAAAAAAAACCACAACAAAAACTTGTCTCTTTATAACCAGAAACTCTCATTTTAACATGACATGCCTCCAGTATTCATTTCCTAATTCTGGCAGTTCAACACTTCTAGAATTGATATCTGATCAGATAAAATATTGATTTGCATGTCAACCAGGTACCAAACTAGTTTGTTAGTTTTTTGAATAATACTATAATTAATGTGAACTGTTGCTGTGAAAGCTCTTTATGAACAAACTTTCCTTACTACCTGACTAAATGTAGTAAGAAGCCAATTAGCGACATCAGGCACTTAAGTTATAAAAGCTTGTCTCAATATGTGAAATAATTTAATCGATGCTGCTCTTGCTCAAACTGGACTTTGAATTTGAGTTAGTAGATATGTAATGCAGCTAATTACTAGATAAACACTTTCCTGCACAGTGCAAGGGGCTCTCACTCTCTTAGTTGTAATAAGGAAATAATTGTTAGAAATTGAATGAAAGCATGTTTTTGAAAAATCTCTGTGATTCAATTGTATCTAAATATTGCAAAGTTACTTTGCTCCACATTTGCAGAATAAGAAATATGTTTCTTACTGCAACAGTCTTAAAATGATCACAATTGTGCCAAAAATATTATATCTTGGCTATTAAGTCTAATGCATTCTATTATAACTGGTTACCCAAAAATCATCAAACCAAAAATTACATAAAGCTTTTAGAACTCTGATCAAATGTTGCTTTTTTTGTTGTCAGTTGCAGAAAACATCAATGGGCCAGTAAATATGTATTATTAGTCCGATTTGAAGATTTTCCCCTAAGCCATGATGAATCATATAAAAATATGAATCATATAAAAATATGATTCATCATACTCTTATGATGAATCATAAAAGTATGATTATAACTGTATAAAAGCTGCACACACTTGCTATGCTCAAGTGCTAATATTATACACTAGAAAGTAGAGGGAAAAGGCAACTCAAGTAACCCAGGGCAAGTCAAAGTAAAAAAAAAAAACAGTGTTTATGTAATGTGACAAATGTTGATACTGGAGTTTCTATAACTGGATGAAGAATAAACACACACAGGGCAATGATACAGGAAAACTATTGTGAACAGACCCGTTGACCAATTTGTCTGAATTATATAAAATGAAAGATTTTTTCCAAGAAATGAATAATCATTGTGGTTTTCACTTTTAACTAGAAGAGCTGGAATCTCAAGAGAGAAAACAGGAATAGAACCAGATTGCAGCTAATGAGGAAATGAATTTCTCATATATACGTACTTTGACAGTTTACAACACAGCCATTTTTACTGATCTAGCCGCAAACAAAGAAAACACAGGTTGCAATCAATCTCGATGATGTAAATGTGCAGGAAATCTAGTTAGAGATTTCCCCATGCTGATCTGCTCCAGCGTCAGGGAATCTGTAATAATGTGACAACCTGTTACTCTAAACAAATTTAAAAACACAAGTTTAGACATAAAAGGCAGTTAGAAAATATTTCACTTCAGATGTGGTTTTGCTGACAAATGTCACACTGTGACAGTAAAGCAAACGGAGATCTGACTGCAACTGTATTTTTCTTTCAGATCAGGAATCTTTTTTTTTCCTGCTTGACAGTAAAATATTTACCTACAACTTGAGATTTTAGTTGGTGTTTTTGTAAAACTCTAAATCATAAAAAAAAGAACAATTCACAAGAAAATAGACGAGAGTGCTTTGCGTAGTTTAGTCCAGGGCCTGCTTGCTACATTTTACCTGGAGCTTCTCAAACGTATTCTCCATCGATCTGAACACATATGAACGAGACACAGCTGCATAAACAATCCTCTCAAGTCTTTAGAGGGTTTTGAAATATTAACAAAAGAGCTTGCAGGTACATCATATTGCAGAGCCAGCTATGGCAGCAGAGGGAAAATGTGTTAGAGTCCTATTATAAATCACACAATTCCAGCAACAGAATTGCACACCCAGGCCTGGCTTGTCCCCCAGGCAACCTGACAGCAAAATCCTGTCTTAACATTCTGTGCCCAGAGAGAATCTATAGAAATGTGTGTGTGCTGGTGAGGAGGTTTATGTAGACTTTTGTTTTATTCATGAAAACATACTAATCTGGAACTGTACTATGCATTATCATAGCGTTTCCACATTGGTATACGTGTGAGCGTAGAGATGAAGACGTTGAATGCAGATTAACAGAAATGAGGACATTTGAGCTGGCTCAGGCTAATGTCAGCCACTCCTGTTTTTTTTTTTTTTTTGCTCTGACATGAAAGGAGGAGAGAACTTACAGATCTTGTGCTTCCCTTTCATGGGGAATTTTACGAGCAGCTCCTGGGGGTTATTGCAGATGAAGACGAATGGCGAAGCAGACTCCTCACAGGTACCAGGGCACTGCAGAAGTGATGGAGGATAAATAGAAACGGTTTAGCTCCACTTTCACAAAGGAGTGTCACATCCAGATTTACATATGCCAACACTGAAAATCTGTTGATTCCAAACAGTCCTAAATCATCCAGTGATTCCTCTTTATTTGCCTATATTATGCTAAATGTCCTCCATGCCTGATCTAATACTCTATGCCTGAAAGCATATGATAGCTATGAGTCTTGCTGGGTCTTAGGCTCTGTAATTGCACAACTAATGATGCAGTTGCTGAAGGGAGCAGCTGTCGCCCTGGTGAGCTATAAAGATGACACAAAATATATAACAAGCAGCATCCAAATCTGAGGCAATCAAAGACTTTCTCAGATGTGGTGTTGTGTGAATTACACTTTCAAACATATTTCAGGGCGTAGACTCGCATTAATAAAGCTGGTTGGGCTATAAAAGCAATGTTTGCACATTGATCCATCACCGAGATGAAAACCGCAAAGACGTCCGAATGTTTCGAAATCGTCGTCCACAGAAATGCATGTCATTCATGGTAATCGAAGATATTTCTGCAAAGCCGTGTGGGATGCCATAACACATTCCTGTGAATAAGAAGGTGTTTTACAGCTCATAATTGACACCAGCCCACAGCACACAGAGAGCAAGAGGCAAGAGAAAACCTCTCTATCCTCGTGTTATTGATTGGTCTCTCAGGTGAGAGTAGGGAATTGACTGACACAGTGACAAAGGAGTCATCTTTTCCATCACTGGCAGCCAACGGCTCTCAGCTCATCCAATTTCCGCCAGCACTATCAGATAGTGCCCATGATTGCATCTAGCCAGGCAGGAAGCGGCTCTTTTTGTGATGGCACGCTTTTTTTTTTTTCCTTTTTCCCCTCCCCCAACCTCTTACTCTCCCAGCCTCTCTATCTCCCACACACAAAAAGAAAGCACTGAAGGGTTGTGACAAATCTGCAGCTTTTACAAGAAATCAACAGAGTCTGCAGCCCATTTGTAGGGTCTCTTGACAAACTGGGGAGAAATGACAGCGACGCTTATTTCTGACTAAAGCCCATGTCAACTTGAGTCTAATAAGATGGTGAGTGATAAAATATGTAAAGACTCAAAGCGTCATTAAGCACAGCTCAGGATCCGAGTGGAGGCTCTTGATTACATCCTTCAATGGCAAAATGACATTGCAATTTAAATTAAACTGGAGCTCACGGATAGAAAATTCATCTGATCATTACTGGAGGAAAACTTTAGCCGTTTTGAGGAATGCTAAATAATAGCGGAAGTTGTGAGTTTTAATGTGTCTTTTTATGAGCCGAGGTTGAACCTAGAAATAATCCAGCTTTTCTCAGCTTCTAAAATGACTTAAACCTGACCTCGAGCGTAAAAACCAAAAAGCATAAATGAAACAAAAATGAAAGCAGAATTTAAAAGCTAAGGTTAAAGACCCACAATACCTTTACCTTTAAAATACATAAAGCACTGAAATTTAAAGGGGCTTTAGTTTCTGTTTAAACAAGGCTATGAAATCCAACCTTCCCCATTATCAGTGTCGCTATATGGCTGAGACAGTTTATGGTTATGGGGAAAAGAAAAAAAAAAGTACATCCTATAATTCAGAAAGGTTGTCAAACCTGAAACAGCAAGAATTACATGAAGATAAAGTGGACCGCCGCCTATTCGTGACTTAGTATTTAGAGATATTTCCGTGGAATGCAACTCCAAATTATTTGCAGATTTTTCCCAAGAGCATAAGCTAAAATACTCAAAAAATGGCAGCTTTGAAAACTGAAATACTTAGATCAATGCTACTTCACACACTATTGGCTGGCGTTTGCAGAGCAGCCAGTCCAGGAGTGCCATTTGTTTTTCTTGGCACCGATTGAAGAGGGAAGATGAGGAAGACTATGGATGTTACCTTCTGTGGTAGTGCCAAGAGTGTTTCCACTGTGTTTACTAATGCATTTTAAATTATATTTGGTATGTGAATTATTAAGATGGGCAGTGATGAGCGTTTTTAGAGAGTATCTAAAGTATTTGTGGATTTCAGCTATAAGCTGGTGTCTGTGGGCCTTTCTTCTTCACTGCCTTTCTTCTTCACTTGTCACGCTGTTCAAGTTTATAGAAGTTTGTGTCTTCATGCACCTTGATTATTTTCTTTTCCAGTTACTCTGTTGTAGATTTGCTGCTATGCTTAGGATTATGGTCCAGTTACATGACCCAGTTTTAGTCAGGACCAATGTGATGGTCTCATGTTGGACTCTAGAACACCTTCCATCCACTGGACCATGTTTTTATTATGTGATTAGCATCACTTTTCCAATCATAGTTATTCTAACATAATATTAACACATAAAAGGTGGGCTGCAAAATGCATCACAAAGAACTCCTTGGCCTGCACTAAAAATATCAGCTAATTGTAAGTGGACTACATTTGGGCTCTCAATGCCCATAATCTGTGATGATACTTGCCTTTTTTATTGTATGCAGCAGAAAATGGTTAAGAAGGGAATTTAAGTTGGTGTGCTAAAGATATTGAGATGTAACTAGAACATGCTGTTGAAACTGAAATAAATTTTTCAATGTATCAATAAACTACTTAATGTTTAATATACGTGCTTATTTATTCAACCCAGAAAGAGGTTATCAAGTTGCAAACCATATCGTCACCACAACATTCACCAACATTATTGCACATAACATGTTCTTTATAACTATTGTGCAGTCTTAATAATTTAGTTACATTTTTTTTCTAAACTACACATACAATTGAACACCCATAATTAATTCGTTAGGATGAATGTTGTTAATGCTGCAGAATATCATCAGCTCTGATCCGTTTTATGTGTGTGCTAGTGATTTAGCATCAAACTGCAACATCAGCATGTAGTTAAAGTAATGACGCACACCCGCCATTCACTGCATCTACACTTGTTTTTAAACACACTGACCTCAGATGGGCTCATCTGTGATCCTAATTACTTCATCCGTTTATATGAACTAATCTTATTGTTTGAGCTGCTGACACTAATCCTCACACTGCTCTGCTGGTCAACTCCTGCTCGAGCTTAAGCCACCATCATGGTAAGATAATAACAATAAAGTCATACGACAAACATGAACCATACAGCTATTCCTGTTTCTGAAACAAGGCCATTCACACAGTGAAGGTGTTGTGTGTAAATGTATTATATTTGTGGCTCGTTTCTTTCTGCAGCGATGTTATGAAGATCCTCAACAACTTCCTGATGGTTGATGGTTAAATTCTCTTTTTTTCTACATCTTTTTCTAAAATAATTTATGATGCATCATTTTTTCTGATCGTGTCCATTTAATATGGTCTTGTTCAAGGACTTTTATTTATTGGTGGAACTTTCCCTATGATGAAGCTATTTGTAATCTTATACAAAATGTTTGTTTGTAGATGTAATTTTGTGCTTAAGATTTCCCTGTTTTCATCCTGATGATTATACTGTCCCTTCAGGTTTCTAATAAATCTTTCACCATACTTTAAAACGCTTCTAATAACCTGTTGTGAAAGACAGAATCAAAGAGGATGCCCGCTAACACCTGGTGCCTGTTGTCGCACTAGAAAAGCACTTGAATCTAATTTTACAATCAAATTTACTGCTGCTCCCCGAGGTCTACTTGAGGTTAATGTACATGGAAAACCGTCTGATTTTCTTAAACAGAAAAATACCAGAAGGAGAATCTTTTAGTCTCTTGTTTAAGTAGTTTTTGTTATAGAAATATGCGTAAAACCATTTCATTTCCCCAAAGTAATTTGTTGCTTAAATCCCTTCATTTTATTTAGACAAGCACTAAATTGAGCTAGGAGTACTTTTCTAGCCATTTAGACTAACTGCAAATACAGGCTGACAAAAAAAAAAACAAAAAAAAAAAAAACTACTTTCCACTGGGGAATCAGTAAAACAACAGTTTATAGAGGTTTTGTGATGTAGAGACCGATTTTTAAAGCTTGTTTTACAAACTGTTACACTTGAGATAATTTCATATCAGGCAGAAATAAATGTTGCCCATTTAATCAAAGTAAACAACGGATCATAAGTTGTCAGACAAAATACAGTAGAAGAACAAAAAGAGCATAATAGATTTACCAAACAAGACAGAAAGCCTCTCTCTGCTTTCTAATACAACAAACAAATTCATTCGTCGTTAAATTCTTTATAATTTCTAAATCTAAAAGGCACTTTATTATGTAAAAATCAAGCAGACATTTTGAAGCAAATAAAAAAATTAAACATGAGTCTGTAATTCATGTTTTGTTATTCAGTGTTTATGCATCTCAGCAAGATCACTGTGTACCCAATTGAAGTTTCAAAATCCATCTATTCCACTGGGAGCACAAGAAACGAGTCCACTTCCTTGTTATCATAACATTTTAACACAGCACTCAGTCTGCCTTTCTTCCTCTCACTCACCAGATGAGAAATATCACGCAAGCATGCTGCTCTTTCTGCAAATGTGCTGCCATGTCTGCGTGAGGCTTCAAAGAACATTACGATAAAAGATACCAAAACAGACGCTTGGCAATTTAACACACTGTTAAACAATGTCACATGTTTCACGACTGAAAAGTGGCTTATATTTATGGCTGTACAACACAATCACTCAATTAATGCAATGAAAGATGTGGAGAAATCCATAAAATATGTGTTTCGTTAAGCCAAAAATGCAAACTTGAATACATTTATTCAGTGTGGAAAACATCCCACAGCAAATAGCAAGTGTTTTTTAATTACAAAAATGCCAGAGGCACAAATATTGGCATCTCCAACAATTCCTACCAAAACATGTGCAACAAAAGAACAAAAGAATTGACTTAACTTTTTGTTCAGTTTTTAAAAAGATTAAAATGTATCTAGGAATTCTTTTACTTATTAATCGATGACTTCCAGTTTCCCTGGCTTATCAATATTACATAAGAGGCCCAGTTCGAAATGGGAAAAACAATTTTCTGTGTATTCAAATTTCTCTGGACTTTCCTGAAAGTAGCTACTCCCCTACACTTGCCCATGTCTACAGTCATACCAGTAACTAAAAACCTAAACCTGCGACAAACGGGTTTGTATGAGGACCCAGACTGATCTTGCCACCAACGATGACAAAGCAGATGACAGGAGATGTAAAAGTTCACTTTTTGGAGAACTGCACCAAAAGGTGGCATCTATAAACCACTGATGATCCAAAAATAATTCAGAGGAAGGCTTTTTACTCCTCTTTACCAGGAGCGTCAATCACAGCAGATGTTGTGATAGAACAAAAAATGTACCAAATCCAAGTGAGAGCAACATGGTCTAATAGAAATATCATACACCACAAGCAAGACCACAGTTGGAATAGATGAGATGTTTTATTTGGAAATGGATTTTTCCAAGCTTCCAGCTGGAAATACAAGAACGCAAATAAATGCTGAAGAAAAGTCAGACTGCCTCTAGTTCAATATCTAATATGGCTACTAGGCATATAAAATTTTATGAAAGGTCCAGATATATACAATTTATTAGCAGCCCTCATTGTCTGTTTGTCAATAAATAAGTAGCCTACAGTGAGTGAAGATGCTCTTGTAATGTTTGTAGAGCCACCAGTGAGTAGCTTCACAACAATCCCACTGGTGCGGTCTATTTATACTGAGAAGTCAGATCTTTCAGGTTCCCAGTCAGAAATAATAAAAAAAAAGGCTGGACTTTTGACAACGCCATATGCCCTCATCACATATAAAAACATAGTGAACTATTTTTAGCCCCTCTGACAGTTCATGTTAAACCGGTGGGACACAGAGCACAATATCCCTGTGTCAACATGTTCCTTCAATGCTTGAAGGCATACAATGGAATGAAGCATCGTTATCGACTTGTGTTGTCATTAGCGCGACAATTAGCAAATCTCACTGATTTTCCCCACATAATCTCCAGATTAGAGTTCCCGAGACAAATGCGCCACAAAAGTAACAGGAAAGATTCGACACCAAGCTCTTCATGGAGTCATTGGCCTCATTTAGGATCATTATAAACAAATCACTCGGTACACAAGATGGCTGGGTTGTTAGTGGTTCCTCAAGGAAACAAAATGGTGGTAGCTCCATTCAGTTTTCATGGAACAAGTAAAGCTGCATCCAGAGCTGGAGTGTGTTCATGTGAGACCCTGCCAGTTGCTTGCTCCTTCATCCTCCATTAGCTAATTAGCATTTAAAGCTGTTGAATGTGTTGCTTTGCCTCACTGCCTCCACCACCTAATTGTTTCCATTCCCTGTTAATCAAAAGGGCACGAAATATTGTGGTTGTGTGACAAAGAGGTTTTCTCAAGCCCTCCATATTCATCAAAAAGGCTCTAATAAAGTAGGAGTGGGCTTGTTTACACATTCAATTTAATTTGTTTGTTGTGGAAAAAAAAAGAAGTAATAATATGAAATCGATTATTTTGACTTATACAAAAACGCAGCGGGGGAGCAAAAACATTGATGTGTCTGCCTGTTAGTGCGTTAAGTCAGGCAGGAACACAGCTTTGGGGCATTCTGTGCAAAAAAGGACAAATGTGCTCAACAATTTAAGTCAGCTGCATTAAACTGCCTCAGTGTGAACGCTGTTTTACAAGCTAAATGCTTCCAATTTACTTTCCTTTTGAAGCCGGACAACTGCGAGACAAAAAGGTTCTGCTTGCTCATAAACTCCTCTGACATTTGGCTAATGTTCAACATAGAAATGCATGTCTGCCGCATGGCTGCGGTCCAAGCTGCTTTCAGAAAGTAGATACAAGCACACTTTAACCTTGCCAGTGTGCCAACAGATGATAAATGCAGCCATCAGTCTTGCATTCAAGCAAGAGTGCTGTTCCCACATTTGCTTTGCTGTGACAATGTAGGAAATGTGCTTATTTGCTCTCTTGCCAATGGTAAAATGGGAGGAATATTAAAGCTGCAGCATATGTATGTTGAATTTAAAGCTAGTGACAGCAGCAAATTAGCTCAGCTCAAGGGAAATAAGGTAGTTCTATAGTTTATATAAAAAGATAAAAAGGGATTTTTGTTTAATTTAAAATGTTTTTTATGTATTCCAAAGTTTACTGAATTAATATGCAAATAAATACTTGAGTAGATTTAAATAGAACAAAAATAGACCTATGAGTAACCTTTTTTTTTTTTTTTTTTACAGTGCATTCAAAACATGAAACTAAAAACCAAAAAAAAACTGAAGGAGGTGACAGGTCTGTAAACAAGTGTATAGTAGTTGCCTTCTGTAAATGCAGAACAATAAGGAAAATTATCATCTTCATTCAATTATGTGAATGTTCCGGTTTGAATTTTTCCAATTTGATTGTTTTCATTCTGTTACCTCTCATCTATAAATATCATATTCTACATGCATCAAATCAACTAGTTGACTGGATACAAGAGAAGGTGAGTCGACACGTTACATAAATGTCAAACGTGTTTGGAATATGTACAAATCCACTATATGGTAGAGAATGGACCAAACCTCTATTCTGAATAACTCTGCTTTCTGACAAAGAAGACCACATGCTGCTCATTCATGTTTCAAAATACTCACACACATATGCAGGTAGTAAAATTATAACTACAAATAGCCATGCGCCGCAAAAAGCAAAACATTGAAATACGGATTGTCAGATATATTGGATTATAGCGGTCAAAAAATATTTAAAAATATTTTAAATGTACTTCACAGAATAGGCACAACATGAGTCCAGTTAGGTGAAACCAACCTGCAAAATTTAATTTGGTAAAAATAGAAACTATAACAGTCTCTTCAAATAGTCCCAGTTTAATTAATATCCAGCTATTTAATTTGCTTTGTTTAACCCCGAGGGGATTCAAAAATAACTAAAAGTGATATAATGATCATTTGAGGGAAAAAAAAAAAAGTAAAAGGGTGCCAAAGCACTAGCTGCTGGAAGAAAGCCCCTGGGCAATATCAGTGGCTTTAAGAGCAGGAAAAGAGGAAAGAAAGAGAACTAGCTACTGTTTTTACGATAATGTAATGGACTGAGCGTTATCGTTTGTCAGCTTTGCTTTCGTAACACATTGGCCGTCTGTTTTATATATTGCACAATTTACTCTCGGAGTGCTTTATCACAACTGCTGAGATCTATGTGCTGAGATCTAATAATAACAACATAGATCTTAATAAAAGGGACTGAACCAGAGGAAAGATTTGACGGCAAGAGCCCAAGCTTGTCAGCTAACAGCACAACAAACCAACACTGTTCCCTCTCTCCTCTCTCCTTGGCTCTTTTCTGCTACTGTCGGCAATTAAGGGCAGCAGAGACAAGTAATCTCCTTCTGGGCGAAAGGGCCAAACCAGAACAGGCATGTGGAGTGGGCTGTGCAGTCAGGAGGGGGGTTGGGGGCTTGGAAAGGGGTGGGGGGGGACTGTGAGACTGGCCCCAGCATCAGCACTATAGCCAGGCCCTGCTTGGCTGCACTCAATCTCAGCCCAATAAAAAGCCCTTCATTGGCAGGGAGCAACTGAGCCAGACGGGCTGGGAGCATGTGGCTTTTAAAAATGAGGAGGGTGGATAAAGGGATGGGGGGGCAGGGAAGGCGAAGAAAGGGAACTAGAGATGGGAAAGTGACAGAGTAAATATGAGGAATACGATTCAGCAAGAAAGGTATTCTAATACGAGTCTAAGGCGACGGAGAAACACCAAGACAGAGATTTTGACAGATAGGGGACAACAGAAAAACCATCTGTGTCTTCCCACATAAGACACTTGTGAAATAGTGTCTCGGCAGCTCTGTCAAGGCTGGCCTTACCCTGGGAATGGAGAAACAGATGGGTTTGTCTATGAGCAATGGGCTACATGTGAGAGGTGAAAGGCTGCTGTTGGGAAATGGATGCAACGGCGTCGTTCACCGATCGCTCTTTAATTCATCATGTTCCCCCAAACAAAACAACCTTGTTCCTGGCATGCATCAAGCCGCCACAACCAAAAAAAACACCACTGCCCCGAGGAAACTCGGACTGGAACCCAATGAGATTCATGATGCATGAAGAGTGCGTGCGCGTGCAATTACAGATGTGCAAACACCGCACACACATGACTGACCCTGGAGTTTACATTACTTCAAATTGTTCAGTCCTTATAGTCTTTACCTATTTTTTAATGCTATGGTTGTTTTTGCAATTCACAGTGGGTCTTTGCTACTTAGCTATAGGGTATTTTAGTAATTGAGCAATCTATCGAAAATATCCTGGAGTGATCAAATCATCTGATAAATTAGTTTGTTCTTGAAAAGATGTGTCCACCTTTCACCATATTGTTTTTTTTGTTCAGAACGAACCTAATCCAGCCTTTTATTTACAGCCAGTTCAGGATGTTGAAAAGTTATATGTGCCCATTTTAAGCTTTGTTGGGAACATGTATTGAAGTACTGTGTTCCATAATATTGAATAATATTAGTTTTACAACAGTATTTTATTGTGCATGTTGGTTCAAGCGCATTCTTAAAATGGGAGGTTGCACGATTCACCAATGAAACTAGAGGTTGTGATTGAAAGAATGAAAAGAAATGTTTATATAAAGAAAGAATAACCTAAAACTCGCCGTTTGTTCTATGTACTTTCAAACTCAATTTTACCCTCATCGTGCCATTCTTTTTTTTATTTGTTTTTTTATTGTCCTCTCTCACTACACCAGGTTCCATTTTATTGTGGTTTTAGTACTAAAGGAATATGCAGCTTCAAACTAAAAATGTTACGTTAAGTTAACTCTGTTTACTATAGAAATTGTTTGATTCTCTTTTTTTCAAACAGACCTGAACTGAAAAGGTTTTGTATTATTTTTTTTTCCCTTATGAGCTTCAATATCTCTTAGTCACAGGTAATGTAAAGAGAAGGTGTGCAACGATAAAACGATCATCTGTAAAACACATAACTGCTTAGGGGTGGGGGGGAGAATAATACAAAGTTAAATGACATAAAGAATTGAGCCAAGAGTTCTTTGAGGAATTGTCGCAGCCTTGTATACCTCTTTATATTTTTATTTTTAAGAAATCTGGGTTTAGAATCAGTTTATTAGTGAAAATGTCCACAATTCCTGGTGTTTAGACTGTGTATATTTTTTAGTATTTTGTCAATCAGCAGCTGCGGTGCTGCTTTTACAGTGTTGCTCCAGTTCTGTCATTACCCTAAAAACTTGCCTCCAGCACAACCAACGAGCAACGTATCACTACTTATAAATCTTGTCATCTTATCAGCAATAGCACCTTTAAAAAAAAAAAAAAAAAAAAAAGCCTCTGGCAGCAGTACTGAGAATGAGTGAGGTGAAAAATAGGCAGTCAGGCCAGGCTGTGCAGTTGATATTTCTGCTGTCTCCTCT
Organism: Poecilia latipinna; assembly: GCF_001443285.1. Classification (NCBI taxonomy): domain Eukaryota; kingdom Metazoa; phylum Chordata; class Actinopteri; order Cyprinodontiformes; family Poeciliidae; genus Poecilia; species Poecilia latipinna. Next base: position 416,968 of record NW_015113114.1, on the reverse strand, counting down.
CCTCAAGGGGACAAGTCGGCTAGTGGATATTAAGCAATTTTAAAGTAAAACACCTGCTTTTTCCTAAATTGGCCTTATGCTTTTTATTACAAATGATGCAGCAGGTGAAATACATCCAGAGATCGATTCTTGGATGTTTCATCTTCATGACAGCTTTGCTTACTGGCGTTCTTGTCAATCGCGACTTGTTAGCTCAGCTTACAAATGTCAAAAAGTCATTAAGAGGGAAATTAGATCTTCAAGTTCATCTTTGTACTTTTAGACAAAGATTATATCAAAAAAAGACACAACCCACAACCAAAAAAACACCAAACAATAAGGGTTTGACTAGTCACACAACAAGACAGTAGTTGTGTGCAATATTGTCCAAAAGGCTCAGACTGTGAACCAATAAAGCTTTTATTCTGAAATCATTTTCATACTTTCAAAAGATTCCTGAGTGTTTACTAATTTACTCCAATCTGGCCTTTGCTGGTAATGCAAACTCCCTCTTCCATCTGCTTCACATTAAAAAGCCTGCAGCAATTCAGCAGAAATACTCATTCATGTCACATTTACCATGAAACATCTGTGAAGCAAAGTGTTGAGTTTCGTTAGAGGCAACTCAAAATGATGAAACAACTGAAAAGAAGTGCTGATCAGAACAAATAAACAAATGTGGCTTTTCTATGAAAAACTGAAGAAAAAAAAATCAAAGTGCATATGTCGAAAACATAAAATCCCGATAGTCGTAGCAGCGCTTAAGCTCACTTGTAAAGTACAGTTGATAGCCAAATGACACAATGTATGGAAGAGTACTTGCATGCACCATGTCAAGCATAATTTCATTACTTAGTAAATAAGAGTTCTCTGTAAAAATATATCTGTCGTCCTTTACAATTCATTTCTCAATGAGACAGAGATTGTACTGGCTGCTGCAGTTCCCTGCTTTTTCTCGCTGTCTGAAGATAAATCCGACCAAACTTGTCACCTCGTTTGCACACACACCTTAAAAAGCTCTTACCACAAATTCTCTATACGAGATCAGGGTTTTGTGATCGCCACACCAAAACATTGACTTTATTGTCCTTAAGCTACTTAATGACCACTTTGACTTCATGTTTAGGGTTATTATTTATTGGAAGACCAAGATTCAACTTCCTGCCTGATATATGTTTAGATGTTGCTTCAATATTTCCACATAATGTTCTTGTGAGCTATATCGGTTCCTCTTGCTGCAAAGCAGCCTCACAACATTATGCTGCCATCCCGGTTGGGATGGCGTTTCCAGGTTTACAACAGTTCTCCAAATTTGACAATGGGCAATATGGCCACAGTTCCACTTCAGTTTCATGAGAGCGCAGGACGTTTCTCCAAAAATGAAAGCTTCTGTCCCAAACTCCGAATGTTTTTTTTTTTTTACCTTTCTTTCTGAGTAATGGCTTCTTCCTCGATGAGTGGCCTTTCAGCTCATGTTGGTACAGGGTATGATTCACTATGGAAAATGACTCTGTCTTACAAGCTACCAACAGTCCTTAAATCAGGTCTCCTAACACTACATGTACAACGTAAATAGAGATTTTTGTTTTTACAATCACATTTCCTGCCATTGCATTATAATTCAGTAGTATAGCTTTTTCTAAAACAGGTAGCAAGTGGGCCGGTGCTTTTTTATTTTTGCTAATATCAGGCATAGTTATTAGATCAAACAGGGACAAAATACCCCAACAACCTTTCCACCTAAAACAGGGAGCGACTGAAACACTCTCCAAGTTGCACGGTGGCACGATTAAAAATTTAACACACTCCTTCACCTACCGAATCAACTGGTGTCAAGTTGGAGAGTGAACATTAATTATCCAGGAGTGTCCAACACCGGCTCCTGAATTTTTTTGTACATTATTAATATCCTCAACACAACAAGAGCCATGTCTCATTATTAGAAGCTCAGTTCCAAGGCCACGAGTTCCCAATTACTGCTCCAGTGTCTGCTCAACTGAAAAAAACATGTTAATGCCTTTTAAAATGCTTCTGAGGAGTTAAAAATGTCACAATTAGTTGGAAATAGAAACTTGGGCCCATTTTCTGAATTTCTTTAGTTAAAAATAAAGTCAATGTTTTTATTTTCTTTAACAATTTATAGTGCGTGACAATGAACTATAAAGAACCTGAAGGTTTAATGCATTATTCCACCTGTTATGTTTGCGCAGTAACATATTTAGTTTGAGAACACGTCTGTAGGTCATGAATTATAGTTATTTGCATGCAAAATATAGCCGAGTTGCCAGAGTTCCCTTCAAAACAAAAGCTGGAGGAAATTAGGTTGAACTTAAATCCATGTGCTTAATGTGCACAACAATCCTGCTTAATAGAAACAGTGTTGGTAAAGAGAAAGCCACACATTGGCCTATTTAGTCTGCATTCGTGCTGACAGGTGTTGTGAAGTCATGTGTCTTTGTAGGGAGATTCACACAGAGTTCCTCACTTCTGCCAGTTCCACTTTCCCAGCCATGTTTATGACTTCACCTCCTGTGGAGGCCCTCTGGCCAGAAGAAAACAAGACGGCCTCTCAACAGTCAGAGCTTTTTAGACTCAACAAGCGAGCGGCTGGAACTTTCCGGCGAAAAGGGCTCCTATCTTGTGCTTACAGCTGAGCTTCTGTCTGACGAGAGCAGGGGCTCTCACCAAATTCAGAAAAATATACGCTGATTTCTAACGTGTGGCACAGAACGGAGTTTAGAGAAAGAGACGGGTTTTATTAACAAAGAGAGTGTACGGTGATAAAGGGGCGATAAATTCAATAAAAGCTTGTGTACAATGGATTCTTGAGTGAAAGTAGATTTCATTGTTGGGAAATGTAAACAGGAAAACTGCTCCTCTGTTACAAAATAGAACAGAGAAGAGAAGAGATATTTTGATGTCTAACTTCAAAGAAAATGAAAAAAAAAAAAATCTGGTAATCAAAGGCACTAAAACTTTTTTTTTTTCCACTCCAGTCTCTTTCATCCAGGTCCCCTGAACACAGGTGCTGTCAGCAAAGAGGCCGTTATGTTGAGCAAAGCTACAAACCACTTCACAGTGGGCATTTGTTGTCATAAAGTGAAAATCGAGAAGGATGGTAAAATGTATAAAGACGTCTGTCTCTTAAGGTGAATATTTGCTTTGATACACTGACACGGGAGTGCAACCCCTGCCATCTGTGTTCACTCAGTCACTGTGGGAAATAACTGCTCCTTCCTATGGAGGTTGGCAGTCTGCACAGTTTAGGCGGGGGGCATTCAGGGAAGGCAGTCCGTTGACTTTTATGCCGGGGGGGAAGTTTAGGTTATCTTCATCCGTCTCTACAAAAACCTACAACATATTAAGATAAACTGACTGACGTGTGGAACGGAGAAGAATCTGTTAAGTTATGCTTTTACCTCCCGTGAGAGCTCAGATTTCTAGAATTTTAAAAGCATGGAGGACAAGATAGATACTTTAGCATTCCCTGTGTTTAAAACTTAGGCGTTTTATTTTCATCGAGGGAGTAGGATTTCATCAAACTAATCTCTCCATGCACAACTTTCATTATTGCAGCCTCTCTAGCTCCAGGAAAAGGAAGTGTTTTAAAGTGAGTTTTTTGGTGGATATCCTTTAATTGAGTGTGGAAGAGAGTAGATGGCTTGCTATGGAGGACAAGCCGTCTGACTAACTCATCATAAGAACTGCTAACAAAAACGTTATTAAAGTCTTAAAAGGCTTTGTTGTGATGACGTGCTGGCGGCGGAGTGTCAGAAAGAGCAGAAGCTTCTTAAATTTTCAAGGTGTTTAAATTGTGATGTCAAAGTTCTTTTAACCCTTTTACGCCTGAATTTCAAATGTCTACCTATATATTTCTTCCTTATTTTAATTGTAAGTAGTTATTTAAATGTCCTGTGAGATGATATATTTACCCATTTATCCATAACTGGAACTTTCAATATCCAGTAAGTTATTCTAGCAATTTACCGTCTATTAAACGAGTGCCCCCAGATTAATTTCACTCTCTGCAGCCGCAGCTGTGAAATTACCGTAATAACCCGATATTGGCTGGAAAGTGCAATGACTCCCCTTTCAGAAACCACTGGAATTTTTCAGATAGCGCCAAGTGTGGCAGAATTACGGTACTGCAAATGTGGATGTGTTGCCGGCGACACGTTCCGGTTTAGAAGGGTTAAGCCATGTTTGGTATATACAGCATTTTCATAACAACTGATGGTAACATAGTTACTTAATTGTGCTATAAAATGAAACTATGTGCCTGGAAAAGACATAACACTGGCCCTTTAAACTCTAGGAAAATTAAGAATTCACTTTGATTTGATCTAAATCAAAGTGAGACACTTTTTGTTCTATGGTCTGTCTGAAAATAACACAAACAGGTTGAACTAAAGGCCAGGGAAGAGAATGGCTCTGTTGCTTTTGGGAAATTCCAATGTTATTACAGTGACATCTGGACTCAAAACGACTGGAGAAATTGCTCGGCAAAAGAGCTGCTCATTTAAATGGAAAAAAGATGTGTTCTTTCATGGTGATAACATGCCTGTTTTCCAAACACGAAGCAGAAAACACCTGGAATGCTATTCGTGCAGCGCTGACCACCGGCAATTTGAAAGGTAAGAAAATGGTGTTGCATGTAAATCAATACTCTGCTTCACACACTGAGCCTGCAAAAGCAATTCATGTCATATTTGCCCAGTGAAACGTGGCAGGGGGGCCGGTGCACCAGAGCTTTAAGAGACCTCACTAAACGTGGGAGACGGACAAGAATGAAGTAGTCACAGCTTTCATTCAAGTCAGTAAAAATGTGAATTTTCTCTCCAGTGTCGCCATGTGAAAATTGCAATATTGTTGATAAATCAAAACAAGAATTTGCTTTCAGTGTGAAATGTCAGAGTATCTCTTTTTCTGTAGTCTCCCTATCTTCATGTTTTTAAACCGCTTACTTCACTATTGTAGATGTAGCAGTAATAAGGTTAGGTGACTGTCAGGCAACACAAACCAAAATACACTGCTCAAAGAAATAAAGGGAACACTCAAATAACACATCCTAGATCTGAATGAATGACATATTCTCATTGAATTCTTTGTTCTGTACAAAGCTGAATGTGCTGACAACAAAATCACACAAAAATCATCAATGGAAATCAAATTTATTAACCAATGGAGGCCTGGATTTGGAGCCACACACAAAATTAAAGTGAAATGTTCCCTTTATTTTTTTGAGCAGTATATATTAGCTCAAACTTAAAAAATGTCTCAAATCTTTAAGGAAATTTTAATACAATGTATTTAGACTGCATGTTTCATCTCAGTATCGAGCAGTTCAGAGGTTTTCCAAGCGCTAAAGCATGTCTTAGTCTTATTCATATATCACTCTGAATTAGTTGGGCATATGGGGCACACTATCTTGACGATGAAACAGATGTATGTATTGAAGAAAAATTATTTTAGCTGACAAATAATGTCACACACTCACACAAAAACATGACAACCAATTGCGTTTTGTATGACTGATCTAAAATTTTTAAGTCTAGTTTTTAATTTCACACCCCATATCATTCTCAGCCACTAGCCAAAAACACTAGCTTTTACTGGACAAAGTTAAATGATAGCACATGTAAATCCATGCTATTATATTGTTTCAGCAAACTGGCCCTACCAAGGGAACGTCGGCAACATTTTTCTGTTATTGTCCATTTTTGGTGAGCCTGTGGAAACCAACTCCGGTTTATGTTTCTTCACTCACAAGAGTAGCAGCCTTTGGGGTATTTTGCTGCTTCGAAGTTCAATGTGTTTTACTTTCAAAGACGGCACTGCGCCTAGCTTGGCTGCAACAACTGGTTCTTTGAGCTGCTAGTCTCTTTGCATCATCGTGAACAAAGCTGCCCATTCTCCTCTGGCTGCAGAAAGTTGTATTCATCAATTGCTCTCTGCATCGCTTCCCTTTTTTTTGGATCGCTCTCTGTAAATGGAAGCGATCCCGGTCGATCAGCAGTTTCTGAAATACTCAGAAAAGCCTGTCTGGCACCGACAGCCACGCTACATTCATAGTCACTTAAATCCCCCTTTGTTGCCATTCTGATGATTACAGAGTAGTCTTCAATACATCAAGATGCCCAAACGCAGTGAGTTGCTGCCATGCGATTGGCTGAGTCACTGTATGTGTTCCAAGCACTTGAACAAATGTACACGGGAATGTGGGCAGTGGGTGCACGCACACACACACACACACCCACGCACGCACGTGGCCATGTCTCTGTCCCCTTATATCCACCGGATTTAAGGAACTGGTTTTTATTTTTCCTTCAAACAGCAAATTTAAAAGAAAAATGTCAAAACAACAACAGCCCACTGTGCAAAGAACCCTGACTAATAATAATATGTATTATTTATAGAAGTCATAATGACTTTTACTGTGAATGCTAGCTGAAAATAAGTCCCACTTAGTGGTTTACTGGACAAGTGGAGGCTGTATTTTGCTGAACACAATGAGAGAAAGATTAATGGCACTAGAAGCACGGTTGGCCTCTTACTCTCTCTCTCCATACTTTCCTCTCCTCTGCTGTCACTGGCAGGAAGTTGCTGAGCAGACATGTCACCCAGCAGAGTACAATTGAGTTTGTAATCTCTGACCCGCAGTGGCAGAGAGTCTCTCGCTCTCTGTCTTTCCAGTTCTCCCTCTTGAGAAGAGATTGTCGTTGTAATACTGCTGCTAGGCTGTAGCTTGGAGGGATAAACATCACTCTCCAATGAGCACACACTGGCTTACGCGACATTGAGCAATTGCATAAACACGCCTGGAGAACGCAGAAACCCCCATAATTATCTAGATTCTGTGAGGGGTAATATCTGCTCTCGCATTTAGAAGGGGAAAGGCATTACGCTAAGATCTTTTACAATCCCTGATAACATCATAGCAGGAAAACATGGTCGCCTGCTGGCTTTGTGCAAAGTACTTACAGACTACGCCACACAAGTTGACACAACCTTCACTCATTTCCTTCTTCCAAAACACAGAGCTGGCACACACGCTGGCCTCATGAGGAGCCATTTTGGGGCATCGTCAACAAACACCAGATGTGAAGATGGGAGATAAATGTCAAGCATATTGATTCCATGCTTCATTAAAGCTTATTATAGGGAAGGGGAGGCAGAGTTCTGCCTGCGGCAAAGCATTAGGAAGATCACAACATTAACATCTATAGAGGTCTTGTTTTATGCAAACATTGTTTAACACAGTTGGAGTTTTATTTCACAGCGAGAGCACTAACTGGCAACCCGAAGACTGTTTTCATACGGACAAAAACAAAACGGATGCTCAGCTTTAACGTTAGGACTGGGAAGGGACACAAGTGGGAGTCACCAGTATATCAACTACGAGTAAAAATATGTTTTTACAGCACTTGACTGAAAATCAAAACAAAGGTGTGCCGAATGATAAATTTTTCTTGTTTAAATAACAGAAAAACTTGAATTGGTTCTGCTTATATACCATACTAATTATTACAGTAATAACATGGATTTATTGTTTTTTTTTGTAATTTAGATGCTGTTGGTGCAAAATATTTAACGTTATTTTTCTGTTCTGTTACTTATGAAGTAAAACTATTAATGTAGAGCAGTTAAATAGACAGGTTATAGCTAGCTCATAGCTCGCTAACTGTAGCTATTAAAAGAAAGCATTATCTAAGTACAGATTCATGGTTGCTGATTTAGTTTTCAAACCACAGCTCTTTTAGCAACCAGAATTATTTCAAAGCAGCCAAAATGTGTCTAATATGCAGAAGAAAATGTAAATGCCTTGCTTAGGCAGCTAGCCAGCAGGGTACAGCAACTAATGAAGAAGCAGCGGAGCGCTATTGCTTCCCACAACCAGAGAAAACTGTAATTCTTGCACTTTACTTGGAAAGCCTTTTGAAACCTTAATACGTTAGTGCTCCCTAGTTAGTTGGGACTACAATATCATCAGCAAACTCAAGTACTTACAAAATGCTATAATTAAAAATGCTGATAAAACATTCATTAAAATTTCAATTGAAGACAGTTTATGCTGAGATAGTGAGGATATGTCTGTATATGACGTAATGCTGTGCTGATGGCAGCATGGCATTATGGAACGGCCTGGATATTTATGTAATTAACACCTGAACGCCCACTTGCACTAATTTTATGATGTTATATGTGTATGTGTGTATTTATAAATATAAAAGTATAAAAAAAATATAAACTTAAATCTCATTGTGCATGTGTACAGTGACAAACAATAAATTCTAATTCTAATATTTGGCTTGATGCATCAGCATGCATAGATACTCCACATCCCAAAAATGCAATATCAAGTAAAAAAATAAATATATATTCAGCTGCTCTGATTTCTAAATGTTGGCACTGGGCATATCAGTTGAGCTCCACCAATCACAAATATCAAGTTTATTAAGCCGAGAAGACAACAAACATTTATGGAGTTTATCTGAAACTCTAAATGCCAAACCTGAGTTTTTGATAACTAACTAAAGATCTGCCATCACTTGTTTACCATCATCACTCCATTTCCTGTCAGCAGTCAATAATATCAGTCGACGGTGCAACAGTCAGGGTATACCCTGCAGGCTTTCCTGTTTATAGTCTCAAGGACTGTGAAGGAGTAATGACTACATAATGACTATAACCTCAGCGCCATTTTCCACTTAAGCAGAGAGAGACAAGACACTGTTGTAGTTTTAAAATATCTGGAGGACGACGTTTCTTTTTTTTTACACCAATGAATTAGTCAAATAGAAAAGATGATGAAAATGTTGAAATTTAGTCAACCTCTCTACACAGATTGGTGTTGAGTTACCTCTCCTTGAATGCGAGTTGTTCTCATCAAACGAGCATCAAAGAAAGCCGCCTGAAACGCGGCACGTATGGTTTTCTTTATTGCCTCATATTCCTGTGATCAGCATACAGAACGGGGAACAAAGGCTGCTAAATGAGAACACAGCGAGGGGGCCGATAATAAAGGGGCTTGAGTGTCAGCTTCCCAAACGACAGGGACTGTGACATTTAATGAAGTGGTCTGTGGACAGCAGTAGCAGGCCATTTTAAGTCTGGCAGATGGTTCGATGTATTTTTCATGCTGTGGAAAACCTGCGACTGAGGTCTGTCTGGTCGCCGTCCAGTGCTGAGGGGGGGCTCTTAGCTGAATGCATTCTACACAGTGCTGCAGAATCACATGATGTCTGACCTCTCTGCAATGGCAAACCGCCCAGCGAGGAAGAGGGAGGAAGGGGAGGAATGTCAGCGCATGAACGAGGTTCACCAGAAAGGCTGAAAGATGCTTGACTGACAATAAGTCCGCACGACTGTTCGACATACATAAAATGAATCGTTTATGAAGTTTTACAGTTTTACACCGCTGACCTGGGGTGGGGTTGCAATGACAGACGGGGCAGCAAAAAAGAAAAAAAAAAAAAAAGAGGCAAGTAGCCATCTTTATGGACTCGAACAATGTTACAGACAAAAACAGGGGAAGCAAAAAAAAAAAAAAGAAAAAAGAAATGCATGACTTCCCTTCCTTTGGAATGCATCCAATATATCCTGTGTGTGTTAGAGAGACAGAGTGTGTGTGCACGAGTGTGAGAGGCATGCTGGCAGGAAGGCTTTCAGCATATAAATATCACATTACCACACAAGGAAACTCAGGCATCAGCCGGAGCTTCCAGCTCGCCTAACAAGCACGGGAGCTCCAGTGTGGAGGTCAGGAGGAGAGCGCACACAAATGGAATTCCACAGGAACCAGCACTTCTTTTAACAGATAAGTGGCTACGGGTTCAGAGCTGTGTGATGTGGTCTTAGCCTGGCTCCAGTTATCTCACATGTGCTTGTGCGTTCGATCCCGCCGAGCTGCAAAACAAGAACGGATTAAAAACACGCGGTGATAAAGTATTACACCCAACAACTTACAGCCTTGTTAAAATTAAAGAACATTGCACTCATAAAAAATGAAAAAAAATAAAATAAAATAAAAATGCCAGCGAGTGAGAGGGAATTACCCAGAACAAAACAAACCATTTCAAAGTATCCGACACACATACACACAACCGTTCATTGAAAAAGACATCTGATGATTCCCAGTTTAGTCTGCCGCAGAAGAACTACGTCAAACAAAACCATCTCCAGCGCCGAGAAGAACGAGGAGTCGAACGCCAGATGGCCTGGCCCAAACAAAACCCCTGATCTCATCAACACTGAGTCAATCTGGGATTACACTAAGAGACAGAAGACAATGAGACGGCCAAGATCCACAGAGGTATGGCGGTGCTGTGAATGGCCTACCTGCCAAAGGGTGACAACATTAAGCACCGATTTGATTCGGGTGTTGTGTTTTTGCGTGTGCGTGTGTGTGTGTGTGTGTATTCTCCGCACTTTTCCTGACCTTATAAGAGGATTATTTAAAAACCATGCATGAGTGTAAAGGTTCTTCGATGATTAACAAAACAAATGACTGATAAAATCTTTCCTCAAACATTTGCACTAGGGTCAAGGTCCAATCTTTTCATTTATAGGAACCAGTGTGTGACAATACCAATATTATTACTAAAGTGTTATGGTTTTGTCTACTTTTTCCATGGAAAAAAAAAAAAAGAGAAAAAGTTCACCATTTCAATTGCTGGAAAAACCAAATGTTTTTCCAAATGTTTCTTCTATCTGGAAGTAAGATTAATGTTTTGGAGTGACCATGCCAGTGTTGTGAATCCATTTCCATTCACTTTGTTCTATACCCCAGTTTCACCGGCAGCTAAAATGACCCTCAGCAGTTTTAAGCACTGTGCTCGACCGCTGGTGCAGCTTTCTTGGGGTTAAAAACCTCCCCTTCACTTCTGCAAACATACTTCTTGACATTGTGGCCAGACAGCTCAATTTCTTGTTTCGTCTGACCGTAAGTCTTTTCTCCAGAAGTCTTTTGGCTTTTCTGTGCGAGTAGCTGCCAATTTAAGTCAAACTTTGAAGGTACTAATTTTGGAGCAGGCACTTCTTTTTTGGTCAACACCCTCTGAATCTATAAATACGACACACTTGCTTCATTGTGGATAACGACACCAAGACTTGATTCTTAATTTCACCTGGGCTGATTTTTAAACATCCTGACCATTTTCCTTTAATCTTAGAATGATTATGGGGTCAGATGGTTAAAACCTAAACACAACTCAATTTAAATTATTAATACGGTGCCAATTCACAATAAAAGTCGTCTCAAGACACTTCCCCCCCAAAAAAAAATCATTTCTATTCAATCACACATTCCCTCCAATTGATCCTCGTTATTAAACCTTACAATATGCTCAATTAATTGAGGATACTGAACTCAATTGAATGTTCCAACAGGACAGTGATTCCAAAAACATCTCAAAATGGGTTTTGGAATGGATAAAACTGACTTCTGTGAAAGGCTGGACTTAAACTATATTTTTGAGTCTATGCAGAGCATCTAATCTCTGATTTGCGTTGATGAGAAAAACAAGCAAAAGAAAGGCAAAGCAAAGCAGTGATGACAAAATTCTTAGAGACAGAGGGAAATTATTTCAAGGTGTCAGATACGGCTATGATGCTAAATCAAATTGTTTTTTATATATATACACACACAACATTTTCTTAACAGAAAATGCTGTCATTGAGCAGCATTTTAACAACTTAACAGAGGTTAACAACCTTTTGTTGACCTTGTTAACCACAGAAGGTAACATAGTCAGTTGATCGTCCTACGAAACGGCACCGTGTGCCTAGAAAATGTATAACGCCGCTGCTTTAAATACAAATTAAACACCGATTAACAACCTGATTTGTTAAGCAAGAGACCTGGCAATAAAAACACCAAACAGCACAAAAATTGTCTTGGTTGAGTCTTCCTTTAAGATATTAGAAACGTGCACTGGGGTGCTCCTTTATACTTGACACCAATACAATGCAAATGCAATCAAAATTAATGGAAAGCGATTTATTTCTGAAAATGTTAACTGGTCCTGGTCGGCGACGACGGTGACTGAGCATTTCAAACAGCAGGACTCTCTGAGCGAAGCAGCTAAATTGAAAGCAGCTTTCTCTCTAGGTTATTCAAACATGTGCTTATCCTCTTACCGCACCTTAAATAATCTTCCTCCTTTTACTTCTTTCTATTTGCTGTTGTTGTCTTCAGTCAGCAGAATAAAATTAGCTCTGTTCGTGCAGCGTGTATTTTAGAGGTCAGACGTGAGTCGACACCAGCTGAAACCTGCTGATGGAAACCATTCAGAACAAGTCATGTCTCAAATATGTGTGTATCTCACATTTCCTCCCGGGATGGGGGATGTGTTATGTCAGACTTCAACGCTGAGTACCTGTGGTTAATAAAATACGCTCATGAGCTTATTCAACATCTGCGAATGATGCAAAACTGTTTCGACATCATTTCATACTGAGGATCTTTGGATAGTTACAACAATCCCACTTGACTCAACACAAAACAGAAAAAAAGTACAAATTGTGCCATGCAAACCTCCTCTAAAGCCCCTCATATGATCTCTAAATAGAAATCAGACCTTTACTGAGATCTCCTGCAGGTGTGAACCCATAAAATGTGTTCTAACATAGATGTGTCTGACATGTGCAGCCCAAAGTTAACAAACTTTTTTTTTTTTAATTTGCCTGAATGACGGAGACTAAACTATGTCAACCCGGTCATCCAATGCAGTGATGAAATCAGCCTTTTCTAACAACTGCTTTCCTCAAGCTAAAAGTTGGTTTTATGTTATTAAAAAAATTAAGCCGACAAGACAAGTGCAAATTACTTGGGAAGTCTCCTGATTAGTAATCATAGTCCACTTCTGTGTAGTTTAATCTCAGTTTCTAAATAGGTTTGAAGCAAAGTTAAGCAATAAACAAAAACCCAAGAAAATCAGCAAGAAGGTCCGTAGTAGCACTGGAAAAGCTGCACAGATCCCACAACTCATCTGGGAGAATCTGATGAAAATTCACAAATTTGGCGTTTATGGAAGAGCAGCAAGGGAGAAAAAAAAAAAAAAAGCCATTGCAAAAGAAAACCAAAAGCCAATTTGCAGTTTGCCATGAGGATACATGGAAAACGTGAATGAATGTGGTCCAAAAGGTCAATTTTGGTAGCCTGCATGCAAAACATGTGTGGAAGAAAACTAATACGACACTACCTGAAAAGCTTTTGATTGGAGCAGAAATGCACCTTAAATCACAGCAGTGACCCTAAACATGGAGCCAGAACTGCAACAGATCAAAGCATGTGCTAGAATGGCCTAGTCAAACCCCAGAACCAAATCTGTGGCAACATTCCAAAATGGCTCCGTCTACACATTATCCATTCCATCTCGCAAAGAAGAATAAGCTTTGCACAGGTAAGTTGGTGCACACATGCCACACTTTTCAGATTCTTAATCTGTTAAAAAGGTTTAAAAACCAAAAAAAAACTCAGAATCACTTTTACACACCACCTATTACATAAAATCCCAGTAAAATACATTGAAACTTCCGATTCTCATGTGACATAATGTGAAATCTAGGGGTGTGAAAACCTTTGCAAGACACCATATATTATCCCCACCACCCTCTGCCAGTCAAGCCTCTCCTCCCCGCTGCTGAGTGAGCACCGAGGAGTGAGAGAGGAGAGAGGCAGCACAGATCATAATGGCTCACAAATGATCAGTGGTAGTGGGGGATGGGGAGCTGGATGGAGTGAGAGATTATCTGGAGGACGGATCAATACAGCAGTCAGTTTCTGACTAGAGAAAGAATCGGTGCAAGTCAAGCCAACGAAATCCCTGCTCGGCCCAGGTTTGCTTTCTATACTGTCCGCTTCTATACTCTTACAGTTGCGGTGCTGATCTACGCAGCAGCGCCCCAACAGGGGAACGACTGCTACGGCACATGGACGACATTAAGTGGTGATACCGTTCTTAGCATTTTTTTTCTTTTTACACATATATAAATGTTTAGTGCCTCACTCATGTCTTTCCTGATCTGCCCACATTCTACTTTCTCTGAATACATTTCAGACATCACTTGGGACAGATTTAGAAAAGCCTGAAGAATAATGGCTGTTTGTCCTTCACCACCCCTCTTTTAACCACCCACAGCTGCCAGCTCAGGACAGTAAATCCTACACCTCACCCACTCAGCCTAGCAGCACAGCTATGTGCTACTATGCACCAACACAACGTGCCTCCTTGGGACTAGAAAGGAAGTGAGATTAAAAGGCTAAATGGATAATAGATGCTACTTTTTCCACCAAGTTGAATGAAATGTGCGTTAACCTTCTGCTTAACACCATCGTTAGGCGTTTGGTGGTGTTATTTCTCTCTGGTTGACTCATTTTTTTTTTTTTTTTTTCATCTGCCTTACTTTCTCCTTTTTTTTTTTTTTTTTTTTTTTAAACGGGGGCCATTATATGTGCTCGCACGTGCGTGTGTGTGTGTGTGTGTGTGTGTGTGTGTGTGTGAGGAGGGGTTATTTATGGCTGCTCAGTGCAAGTGGACACATACACACAGATGCACACACACACCCTTTCACGGGATGAAAGGGCAGTCACACAGCCTGCAAACATGATTTTACAGCCCTGGGTGGAATGAGTGGTGGAGGAGAGAATGAGAATGAAGCACAAAGGGGGGAAAAAAAAGCCCTTAAATTTACAGGTCCCAGCAGTCAGAATGCAATCGTGTCGCAGCACACATTCTGAAAGCTTTTCAGACACAAGACAACCGGCTGTATGCAGAAAGACGCATGTGTGTGTGTGTGTGTGTGTGTGTGTGTATTTGAAACTGGGTCTTAAAGACACATGAAAACATGAGTAGAACATGGCTCAAAGAAAAGCACAGATGCTTTTTTTGTTTTTATTCCTTTTTTTTTCTTTCCCGTCCCTTGAGCCTGTTTTGCAACAGGAGACAATTTCCATATGTGATCGGCTCCAGTCTAATATAGTAAACAAGTGTGTGCAAACATCTGCGAGAAAGCTGGTAGCTTTGCAAGACTGGAGTATATTTGCCCAACATGTCCCCCCCCCAAAAAAAAACAAACAAAAAAAAAACATGCCAGTACACAGGACCATCACAAAAACATTAGCTGCATAATTAAAATGAATTGCATCTGATTGCTTCACTTCATTCACTGAAATGGTGGAAATAAAAACAAATTAAAAACGGTCTCTGCACTATTTTTGCATCAGTATCTATTGGTATTACAACATCAAACTTTATTAGAGGCATAAAATAGAATACAGACAATTAAATTGACTGCTAATTTGATGACGCTTCAGGAATATAATTTTGAAAGCCTTTATGTGCATGTAAAACACGAAGACTTCAGTAGCTGACGACGCAGCAAAGCAAAGCAGGGCAGGCATTTCTTTTTCAGAAATGCTCGGACAGAAACGAAGGAGGACTGCACTGCACCGTAGAGACATAAATATAAAGCTACACCTTCAAAAAAAAACTCTACATCACTAGTATTACTAGCAGTATTGCTACTAAAGCCAATATTATTTATTCATTTATTTAAAAGGTCACAGAGATTTCCAATGAAAAAAATCAGTTGTTATGAATATTAGAAGCTCTTCTTAAATCTCTAATAAACATTCAGTATATTAATGACACATAAAATGGATGGTAAACATAGAAACGTTTAAACAACAAAAACAAATGATTTCAGTTTCAGAGGCAAATCAGTTCAGATTAGTTTAAACTTGCCAACCGTGCCATAATTTATGCTAAATAGAAATAAAAGCTTAAGTTAGAGGTTTGTAAGCTCATTAAGGCAGAAAGTAGAATCACAAGACATCTTTAGAGAAAAGCCACTTTTTTTTCCCAATTCCCCAAACGAAGAGTGACTGTTGAGTGTTTAACTATCAGATTTATAATGGTGCAGTGAAGAAGCCTAGCATTCAGTTCCTGTGGCGCATTCTGCCTCTGCTGGGAGAAAATATGATGCGGCAAATAAAAAGCAGCGCAGTCTGACCTCTGCTGGCAGGAAATTATACTGCAGCCGTCGTTTAAACATGATCACACTTTCTAGGTTAATAGTAGATCGGATTTTTATTATTATTATTATTATGATTTGAGTCGCCTATTTAAAACTGTGTCCTTTCTGAAGCTAGTCAGAAAGTGTGAGACACAATTTTCCAGCCTCTGGTGTAAACACAGAACATGAAGAAACACGAGAACAAAATCAACAGCTCTCAAATTTTAATCACGAAATAGTGCTCAAGTGTTGCAGTGCCTTTCAAAATGAGTATAACCAGAGGATGTGATTGACCAACCTGTTGTCTGAACTGCTCCTGAGACAGGCACTCGGTCACGTTAACGCAGCCCAGCAGACATCCGGTGGGATAATCTTTGGGAAAGTTTGGCTCTGCAGAGACGAGGAGAGCAGCAACATCAGCTACGGACACGTCAAACTATTGTTCGCACCACTTTCAACCTATTCCCAACTGAGCATGTTGTTATCAGAAGGCTTAATAATTTGCTGTCCCACTAATAGGCACTCTCCAAAAAAAAAAAAAAAAAAACCAGAAAACAGAATGCTATAAAGGGTTCAAAAATAC
>NW_015113114.1:347551-397308 GCF_001443285.1 Poecilia latipinna | reverse complement strand
ATTCCCAACCGGGAATTTTTTTATAAAAAGGCTTAAAAATTTTCTTTCCCACTAATAGGCCCCCCCCAAAAAAAAAAAAAAAAAGACCAGAAAACAGTATGCTATACAGCGTTCAAAAATAGCAGAACATTTTGAGAATTACTGAAATTAAAAGTATAAAATTAACCCATTTTTTTAAAAAAAGACGCTGTTAGAACTTTTGTCTGTGGAAAGGAAAATATTACTTAACATAATAACCATCTGCTACATTATTCACAAATATTTATTTTTTAACTTTCCTGTGAAAAACTAGTAGAAATATCGAGGTATAAAATACTTATCTACCTCAACCTTTGACCCAAACACAGTTGTGAATTAAACATGTTCCTACTGGCGTTTAGGGGCTTTAAAACATCATCTATTTAAAGGTTTACGTGTTTCTTTTGTTTGTGTTTCTATTTTGCGTCAGTAGCTTTTTAATGATCCTGAACACTTAAACAAATTCTATTAGTAATTATGATCAACCCAGTGTTTGTTGACTTATTTCTGTCATAAGTTAGTCGGACCTCTCTTGTAGATGTGGCGGTACATTTGTTCCACCTCAGCGATCTCCTGAGCTGTGGGTTTTTTGGCTGCAGCAGCGATCCAAAGGCGACCTCTGTGCGACGTGTACCAGGTGCGACCTTCTACCCTACATTCACACAAGATGCAAAATCTTTAACATTGAGTGTATACATTATTTTTCTAATAGGTACTAAATAAAAGGTGTTGCTTATTTTGAAAGATGTATATCTGTCCTTGTTTACCTCTTAATGCCTTTGACCAGCAGTGAGGCCCACGGCTGATGCATACTCAGACACCAGCCTCCGTCAGAAATCTCCTGCAGCTCTTTGTCTTGGAGTCTCAACCTGTGGCGCTCCTCTCCTCCTTTTTCTTCTGTCAAGTTTTTCCTCGGCTCCATGGGTTGCTTTTGGCGTTCCCTGCCTCCAATGTCCACCCACTAGGTTTAAATAAAAAAAAAAGCCAAAATGTATTACAAATCCTTCTTATAGCTTAAGAAGGATTTTTTGCGAAAGAGATCCACTGATAAATTGGCAGATTTTCAGTTTTATGAGGCCTGATTGATGATCAGCGAAGTGGAAACTTAGAAATCCCTTTTCTGCTCACTAAATTAGCCACGCTAAGAGCTATCTGAGGTAGCAACTCCTCTTCTTGATGCATCACTAAGGTGTTTAAAAATCAATATATGGGAAATGTGCAGCGTCTGCTGTTATGGCATCGAAACAATTTAGCTGCAGCTTCCTAAAGACTTTCTGATCACTTTTTAAAAAAAATCTTCTAAGACATTTAAAATGCTGCAATGTTCGTGACTCACCAAAACATACAGCATCTCTGACGCAGATTCTGAATGCATTGTATTCAAATAAATAACCTACATTTATTGCACCTCAAGCAGCTTTACACGTTATGCATCTTATCAAACACATGGATCGAAATAACAATAGAGTGAGATACACTGTGCAGCCGTAAACATCACTGCTTACCAGGTCATTTTCTAAAAATATAAAGAAACAACATAACTGCCTTTATCTGGTTACTTTGTCCTTTTAATGCGACCTACTTCTGGCGCAGACAGCATAATGTTTGGGTTGACCAGCTCTCTGAGGTTCTGCTTTCCACTTCTTCTTTCAGGATCTCCAGGGGTCTGTGGCGTTGACCCACTGTTCATGCTTTTGAGGGTCTCATCCAGCCTAAAAAATAAAACAATTCCAAAAATGTTAAGTGTTTCTATTGTTTGGGTTTCAAGCCGATATAAAACATAAAAGCGCAGACAATCGATCTTACTTTCTGTAATACTCATTCATATCGTTCCCCTCGTCGATGACTTGTCTGCCAGCGAAATCCAGAGTGATCTTCCTGTCCTTACGAGAGGCGTGGCGAAGTTCTCGCAGGTCTTCTTCCATTTTCCGCATCTTCTCTCTCTCATTGGGCGACAGCCACTGATTGGACTCGGCAGCAAAGTAATCCGACTCGTCGTCCAGCACCTGCGTCCTCCTGACACTGCAGTTGAACGGGGCAGTGAATTAAAACGGGTGGGTTGTGTTCACAGCAGTGAACCTGCTCATTTCTGAGCGTTTTAAGATACCTGTTCCTGTCAAATTCCAGCAGTTTGTCTTTGTGCTGAACTGCTTTCTCCAGCCCGGCTTTCAGTTTGGCTTCCTGATGTGGAAGAAGCTCCCTTTCTCCAGCATCTGGCAACGACATATACAAAAATAAAACAAGACAATCTTTGCAGATGACACGACTTAGAAACGTGATATTTCTTGAGCTCAGTCTGAAAAGTTTGGGCTCTGACCTCCCATAAGCTTCTTTCTGAGTTTTTGACTTTTGTTGGAGTCTCGCTGTAGAATCTCCTGCTCCTCTCTAGTGCAAACCTGAAATAAAGATGCACAAATTTTATTTTTTTTTAAATTGTTAACAAAACCTAAAAGCTAGGAACGTTACTGGAGCTAAATTTGCTCACCAGGCTTCCACAGAAGAGGCAGGGTCCCGAGCCCTCCTGGTCGCACACAATTCGCCCGCAGCTGAGGCAGTTGTTGATGAGCGCGTGCTTCTGGGCGAGGCACTCGCAGGCGTGCCGACCTGGGAGTAGGACAGCCAGCTTGTCCTGACCCTCTTTAGCGTAGAGATTGACAAACTTGGTTTTCTTCTTAGTTGAAGAAGTGTTGCTGTTTTCCTGGGCCTGGAAAGACATTGACCAATCAGCTGATCGTCAACTGTTAACCATGTTTTTTTTTCTTCATATATATATATATATATATAAATGGAAGTAACTAAAGCATAAAAATAAAGCATATAAGAAAACAGAGATGTGTGCTCACCCTCATCAGATCCATGGGGGTTTTCACTGGCTCTGGTTCAGGCTCCATTTGGCTCGCAGTCACCACTTCCTGTTTGTTACGTCCTTTACGCTTGGACTTCTTCTGGGTATCTTTGGTGAAGTCTTGCATATCTGTAAAAACAATAACATAAATTTAAGAAACAAAAGATATTAATATTTCAGGTTGGCTTTCATAGGTTCTTTCGCTCTTTTTAATGGAACCGCAGGTTGTCAGAGTAGCATTTCTTTTGAGAAACACATTAACTGGATACTTATTGTCCTACCTGCTGGTGAAGCGGACTCCTTGAGAAGGAAAAGACCGGCTGTATCCCCACTCTGTCTTTGAGTCTTCTTCCATCTGAGTAGGAGCTCATCTATAAACTGGCCTTTTTTTCCATCAGTGCCCTGCAGAAGATCTCCCACGTACTCCTCGATCTCCTCGGGTTTTTCGATGGAGAGAATATACCTGGGAAATCACAGAGATTTTTTTTTTTAAAGTTGATAATCTTCTCACAATTTTTCATTAAAAGTTATGCTTCCTTTTCTTTTCCTAGAAAGTTTTAAAAGATTTATGAAGCAAGAGAGAGAATTTATACTGTATGTTATTATAGATATGTAAGGCAGAAGGGTATTTTTTAAACTTTGCGTGGTACAACAGGTATATTTTAAAAATGATCTTGGTTCTCTCAATCTTGCAAGCTGATTATCAAATGAAGTTGTATCACACTGTATCACATTTTATTTTTGAAGTAGAAAAGCCTAAACACTAATGACAACAATACAGCTAGAGGGTACAGGACTGTCATCAGCTTAGTGATGACAGTCAGTAAATGTTCATTGAAATATGAACATTTAAAACGGATTTAACAAAAGCCGAACTTTCAGAAATGAGGGGCTAACTGTTAGCTGGAAGATAGCTGATAAACGTGTTAGACAGCTGTTACAGTAATGAAAATAATAATAAAACATGAAATGGTTACAACAAAACGTCTACTCACGTAATTTCCCTTTACACAGAACCTATTTTTATTAACAGGCCATATCAGTATAGCACCATCATTCAATTAGCTAGCTTCCAGCTTGTGATAGACAGTCTTAAAGGAAATATTAAACACTTACTGGACAATGTCTTCACATGCCTCCAAGCCAAATTTGTGATGTAATTGGTCAACGCACCACTGCAACAAGGCATCAGACATTTCACCAATAACGAAGCTAAAGCGAGCTAAGAAAACACCAAGACACCAAATCTAACGTTTAATTCGTGAACAAGTTTCTAGTCGGAAAGATATTGATGGCGCACACAGTGTCGCTCGCAACTGAGCCAACTCAATCTGACAACTTTGTTGAATATTAAAACGTGTGACCGTCAGGTACTTTGGATTTTTGTCTTTTCCTTTTTATATTCCTTCACAGTCACCTAATTTGACTCTAAAATCATATTGGCATATATACGATGCATAAACTGGGATTATTACATTTCTTTTTACAATAAAAAAACACTAAATATAATGAAAATGTTCCTGTACACGAAATGTTTGCCCAAATTATTAAATGTTTTTTTTAACAAATGCTTAGTAAAATGGAAAAAAAAATAGGGAAAAAACGAGCAAAAAAAAAATGTATTAGGGAAAAGCTTTCAGTGACAACAATCATGGCCAAATTACTCGGATCTCGGAAGCAGTCCTAATTCCCATCAAAACTTTCCCGAGTTTTTACCGAAAGATTGCCTTCCAGTTTGTTGGGTCTCACGTGGAACATTTAGCAATCTGAAACTTTTCATAAATTATAACCTATGAGCATATTTTCCTTTAATAAGGATCCACGAACTACAGATTATTTTACATTTTTTGATGGTTGTATTTGTTATGTACAGCCACAAGATGGCAGGTTTGTTTCGCCAGCTATTTTTTTTAGTGCCAAGGGTATATAAACATTTTCTTTTAATGTTAAGTATTTTAGATTTTGCTCTGACATAGCAATATACAGTACCTTTTCACACCCTTTGAAACAATTTACAGAGGATGCTGCTGAAATAACCTCCTGAAGCATATTGAACCTCCTGCTTCAATATGTCTCACTACATTGAAGCCTTGTTTATAATTACTAAAAGAAAAAAAAATCTCACTTTCTTAGTTTTCCTTTTTCAGTGTGCAACAGTTCAAATTCATGGTTTCATTTATATATGGAATATGGAGTGTAAATCCATGTCATTTTTTAAGGTGCAGTACCAATAAAGGACTCCAGTTTCAAGAAAAAAAAAACATTTATTAAATTGTTCAGTGAACAAGAGCAATCACTGAAATGTGATGATAAAAACAAAGTCGATCATTCTGACATCAATAAAGTCCTAGGATAAAATTATGAAGCAACAATTAAAAATAGACTATAGCAAGGAGCTTATCTATATAGAAAGGCAAACAACATTGCAATTTTTTTACTTCAGTTTTTAATATTTACATGATGCAAGATACTGTAGCTGTTTTAGATATCATATATCCAATGTACAGTTGTGTTAAAACTGATAGTAGTATGATTAAAAAAAAAGAGTAAATTTCACCATTCTTATAATAGCCATTATTTCCACGCACACAAAAGCATTGCAAACACTGTTAACATTCTACTTTAAATCAATGCATTAAGAAAAGCATCAAATTTATTCCCAGTATATAGAAAGTAAAGGTAAGGAACATTACGCCGTTCAACAAAATGCCAGAGCCTGCACTGCTATTTAATAACTGGAGTGGTAATCATTCTCATCATGTAATGTACTGAAAATGGTTGAAAATTAAGCTTTCCTGCGAATTAATGAGCTAATATTGAGCTGGATGGCTGCTGCTGCTTCTGAAAACTGTGGCACATCAGTTTTTAATGAACAACCAACTTCTGGAACCAGTGAACAGCTATTACAAAGCAGGATGATAGGACTCTATTCCACAATCTTGCATATCTTAGTTTTACCACTGAAACAGCATGTATGATGTCACCCTACATGATTTTTGTTGAATTAAGGTCGAGGCATTGGGTTGGCTGTTATATAACATCACGTTGTTGGTTTGGGACCATGATGCTGCTGGTTTTACTGGTGTGTTTGGGGTCACTATGTTGTTGAAACATCAATCTCAAGGGCACTTCCTCTTTGACAGAAGACAACAAAGCCTCTTCTGGCACGTTTATGAATTCAAACTGATCCATGATATGCAGTGATGTGTGATAAACAGGCAAGACACCACAGTAAGAAATATCCCCATAGCTTGATGCCCAACCCACAATTCCTCACAATTGGTCTGACAGGCTTTCCAGACTCAGAAGGAACGATGTTGGTTTTATCGGTTCTAAAAAAAAAGATTGGCGACATTTTTCTTTAGGCCAGTCGATGTGTATTTCTGGCTAAGGATGAATTCACCAAAAGTTGCTCATGATGGTTTTAGCCCATTCTTCTTTCAAGAAGCTGATTGGAGAGCATATAATGAATCACGTAAAACAATAAAATGACCTTGAAATGATAGCCAATATCAAAAAGACACCGAAGAAAACGGAAAACTATTGTGCCAATGGACCACTGAGTAGACAAGGTAGCCAAGATTCAGCAAAATGTTCAGCTTCATGTTGGCTAAATAAGGTCTACAGTTTATTATGACAACTGTGATGATCAGAAAACACCAATGTGAAGCCTTGCTGCTTTTGAGAAGCTCTGACAAACCTTGGGTGGGGAAAAACATCCTGGGCTGAAGATGTTTAACCCCTTAGCTGTGACGAGGACACCGTTGTCCCCATGGACCCACTGACTTACACTGTTTTTGGGGTGACAGTTAAGGGCTTTTAAATAATGTAACGTATGTAGTAATCCAAATGTTTCAAACCCGAATGGCGTCACTGTTAGAACGCACCCCCCACCTCCTCATCCAATTGCTGACAGTTTACACATAATCAACAGCTTGCAGGTGATGAGTGCTGCAAGTTTTCTATTATTCTTCTATACCTTCTGGTAAAATGCCGTGTAGATATAAATATTTCTGGTCTGTAATGTTGGACTGCTATTATATTTTAGCAAAACTGTACATTACAATGAAGAAATCACACAGCAAACCAAAGCTACATTTTTCACAAATTACACTGATGATAGCAATCGGATTTATAGTCAGACAGTCCAAAGAGATAGCATTTGTTTTCTTCAAAGTGTGGGGTGGTGTCACATTATAATGCAGTGGATTTGTTTCATTATTTTCACACTGCAAACTGATTTTTAATTTCACTCAGTTTTGAGAAACCGTGAACATTTTATCATTATATGCATTTGTAAACAGAAGAAATTGCTGTATCCAGATTACTGCCCTGTGAATTTATGCCTGATTTCATTAGCAGAGTGCCAGATTTTTTTTTTTTTGTTACCTTAAAATTTTATTTCAATCACCTCATGTAAAAAAGTCTTTGGAAATGGCTTCTACAAAATTGGGTGCCGACATGAGGATCCCGATGGTGCAGAGGATGGTGAAGAGAGAGAAAGCCATGAGGCAAAGCCTGTCGATGACAGACGCGGCAAACTTCCACTCGTTGCACACGGTCTCGTCCTCGTCCTGGTCACGAAACCTTTTGGCGATGTACCGCACCTCGTCCAGGATCTTGGCCAGCTCCAGCTCCATGTACCCCATGCTGGGGCTCTGACTCGATGGCAGGAGCAACTCGTCCTCGCCGGCTCGTCCGATCAGCCGCCCGCAGAGGACCCCGGAATCGGGAGAGGTGGCGGCCGTGGAGCAGTGGATGCTCTCCAGGCCGCGGACGCCGACGTAGAGCATGTGGCCGTTGGTGGACTGGGAGACGGAGCTGCTGGCGTTGAGGTCCATGCTGGTCAGGCTGCTCCGTCGGGTCTTGTTGTGGCAGGCTGAGCGCACTCTGTCTTCACCGGGGCGCTTCATGCGCAGGAACCAGGCACACCAGTTCAACAGGATGACGCGGGTCTACCAGATCACAGAATAATGAAGGCAAATATCATTTCCTTACGAGTTGTATGCAATAGTTCTGCTGAGTCTGCACAATTTGTGTTTTCATCGACGACAGTGATGATAATGTCAGAGCCTGAGTCGTCCTCAGGTAGTGCCCGGGAATATGTGCAATGATTATTTTTGTCAACAGCTGAAGTAAAAACAGCTTAGTTAAAATGTAAATGTAATCATTGTAAAATAAATACCACACAGATTGTAAGCAACAATAAAAATCGGAAGACTCACCCATTTTGGCATCTTTCCTCCGTCAGGATCGTGGTGGTGATATTGCAGGACCAAAACAGTTGCAATCACAGACAGACCAACAATCACCATGGTTGTGGCAAAGTATTCAGCTGAGGAAAGGAAGAAGTGAAGACCCAGAAAGCTGCGTTAGAAGCCAGCTGAGATAACGATTACAAGCATCAAATGAGACTGCTTTGTGGGAAAATAAAATTTTAACATTGAAGAACCACTCAATAATAATTCCACATAACACATAAATAATGATCCTAGAAAAATACCAACCAGTATTTGACCTGGAAGAGTTCCAGGTGGAGCCGAAAGTGATTTTACAAAGCATTAGGGAAAAAGGGGTTAAATACAAATGCACAACATTTTTCAGATTGCTGTGCATTAAAAAAAATGTAAAATAAAATTTCCCGTTTCACTTTCACATCAAAATTGAGAGCCTCTTCGTGTTAATCTCTTAGATTTTCAATTAAAAACAGAGGTTTGTGGTGGAAATGTGACAAACTATTGAAAAGTTCAAAACCCCTTTCGCGCGTTAGATTTGTCTGTAGTTTCCTGAGTCTCACACAAAAATGGAAAGAGAAAAGCTTTCTCTGTGTATTGCAGAAATATCACCTAGGATGACTCAGCTCTGAATTAAAGGAATGATCAAATCCTGGATGGCTGCTCAAATTGGCCACACTGTGATTTCAGAGAAACACATTAAAAAAAAATAAAAAAAATAAAAAAAGATGACAGGGGTTTTCACCGGGGCTTTTTCATTGATTGTGGTTGACAACCGTAGCAGCTGCTTTCAACTTCAGCCGGACTTACCTATTAAAGGCACAGAGTCTGATGTGGCAGGCATAATCTCTGCAACTAGCAGCATAAAGACCGTCAGGGAGAGCAGAACTGTAATGCCTGAGAAGGAAAAGCAAATCTCAGTGCGAATGTGACGAAAAGCATCCAGACGGCAATGATGAAGGTGTCACAACCTTTTGAATTAGTCTTAAGAGGAATTAAGACCTTGGAGTTGAAAGCCTCAACTTAACTCCTTATGACATTCTACTAATTGTGGCAAATAGCAGCATTTTTGTCATGTCTAACTGTAAAACACGTTTCCAGAAGGTGTTTGATCTGTCCATGTGAGAAGCAGCAAATTTCACATGGAAATGTCAGTGTTTAAAACTCAGTTGAAGTTTTAAGCACTGAGTTTGGAACAGAGACAACTTATTTTTTCGTCAGTACCCTTTTAGCCGGCGGTGGTGAGAAACTGGCTTCACTGCGCGTAGAAGGATTGATAGTCCAGCAGTCTCTAGTTTATGGCAGATTTGAGCCTTGATGCTTCTCTTGCTACTGTTCCTGAAAATCCTAATTGTTGAAGGCTGAACTAAGGCAACTTTTGAAAGGATTAACCAGGCTAAGATTAAGCTTTCGGAAAGATAAAACCCTACGGGCAAATAAAAGAATATTCTTAAAAACCTGGATTAGTGTGAACCAAGTCAAAATATCAGTAGCAATAACTTCAAGAAGATTGTCAAAGGTGTCAAATACACAAGCATGAATAATTTGAGCCTGTATTCTCACCCTGTGCATAAGAAACAAAGCAATGTTTGCAAACCATTGCAGCATCAGGCATTCGGTTTCTATGAACCTCAAATCTGGAACAAACTTCCAAAAAAACCCACAAAACAGCTGAAACATTGAGTTTTAAAAATTCACCTGTTTAGATTTGCTTTTGTTCCATAATAAATGTAAAAATTGCACATTTGTGCATTGACGATTTTAACAATGGCAATTTGCAAAAATGTAACATCTGTCATTGGCTTTCGCAGCTGTTGACCACATGATGTTTTTATGATCTTTACGTTTTCACGATGTAAACAACTGCTAGGGGATTATGATAACGAGATTGGTTTCTGATTCAAAGTTTCTGACTTGGTGTTGAACAGATAAAAGTTTCTGATAAGTTATAATGAACAGCTACTGGGAGTTTTTGCCGAACAGACTGGGGGAGTTGAGGAGCAAGTGGAGCGGCTTGCCCCGGGCTACGTCTCATCCAAAATCTATCAGTAGCTAAATGGGGTCGTTCTCGTGGCTGAGTTACTGCAGCCATCGCTCAAAAGTGTTCAAAACGTCCTAATAAAAAAGGCATTGAGTTGACAGGTCGATGTGTTGACTCCAGTTTGACGAGCACACGTGCCAGGACGCAAGCAGGCAGTTTTAACATAAGCTTCAGCTCCTCAGAGATCCATCGTTGGAGATGAGAAGCTTTCCAGTGTGATCCGCATAATAGTCTATCAACTTCAAACGGGCGAGTCTCATTTCATATTTCCTCTAGCAATCAACACATCAGAGGGAATGTATATGAAGGAGGGGGGGAACACACACCGGTTCGCACATCTGGCTCCGCAGCGAGGTTAATGATGGGAACCAGCTGCAGCGTATTTGAGGAAGCCGCATAAATCAATGCCCTTCTCTCCCACAGACAGCGCAGGCCGTACAACAAAAATCACTATTCAACCGCAAAACCTGCTTTCATGCAGCCTTAATCACTTATTCATAACGCTCCCAGTTCAACTGTGACAACCGAGATGAGATTGCTCTGTTTTCCTGATCAGACAATTAAGTCAGGCAGCCAGCGTTGATTATCTGCTCAGCTCACAAGGCTACAAAGGAAGTGAGTGAATAACAAACCAGTGGTTCAGCCTGAATGGGTGATTACCCACAAGACAAGTGGAAAGGGATATTAAGATGTTTTCGATGGAGAAAAGAAAAATAAAAAGGCTCGGCTGTGAAGTCTGAAGTGCTCTGGTCATAAATGACTTAATTATTTGACTATTTTTAACCGATAGGTTAGTAGCGTGAACATGCCACAGTTCTAATCAGCCTGGCAGGAGGCCAGGATAGAGCGGCGTCTGACAGGAGGGGAATAATAGAAAAACTCAAAAGAGGGTGGAAGGAGCGGCACGGAGGTCTGGTAGGAGTGAAATGGATAAAAAGACATAAAATAATAGGGATAAAAAAGCAACATTACAGGTCTGACAGGCTTAGAAAGTCCAAACATATTATTTTTATAAGATGGATGTTTCTGAACTACATCTCAGTGCACATTTAAAAAAATTAAATAAGAGAAACTGTCAGAACTTTCAAAAACGTGTCTTATTGTCATACTTTATTAGAAAACAAACTTACCAATCGGGAAATGTTGTTCAAAGTCTTGTCTGAGACTCTTTTTGGGACACGAAACTGGTTGGATTTACGAGTCGAGTCTCAACTTGGTTCAGGAGTTTATCATGTCAGGCTTTAATGTCCCCATACAAATTCACTTGTTCGTTGCTTGTCTCCTGCTTGCCCTTTATGTTGATTTTACACTGTGCCACTTTTGGCTTGGTTCAAAATTCAGTGAAACTTGTTTGATTTAAACAATTTCTCACTGTGTTTGAGAGAAATTTGTTTAAATAAGATAAACTCAAGGAACCAATTGGATCGTAAGGGTGGAAACGTGCATGCTGCCGAGTAAGTGTTTGTGCTAGTGGTGGTGTGTCTTTGGAGGAAGGTAGGTGGGGCTGGAGGTTGGGGTTTAGTGGGGTATTAG
Organism: Poecilia latipinna; assembly: GCF_001443285.1. Lineage (NCBI taxonomy): Eukaryota > Metazoa > Chordata > Actinopteri > Cyprinodontiformes > Poeciliidae > Poecilia > Poecilia latipinna. Next base: position 385,637 of record NW_015113114.1, on the reverse strand, counting down.
TTTGTTTGAGTCGGGAAGGTCCAATAATGAGAGAGGTGGGGAACCAGCAGGAAGAAGTATATCATCTATCCAGCAGATACCTTTAATGAAGTTGATCTAACAACAACCAGTTTGTTTGGCAAAGTTTCAATCTAAGTTCACACTTTATCCTAAAATAATTCAAATTAGACCAAGTCTATAGTGACAGAGGGTCAACATTCCCAGTTAGCATCACTTTGATGACAATGTTAACAGGTAAGCATGTAAACATAATTGTCTACAATTATGTAGTCAAGCATAATTCAGTGAGCAACTTGCCAATTATGAACGCTAGAAGAAACACACAAATGCACAGAACTTTCACTAACGAACGAACAATTACTTGTTTCCCCAAACTCTTTAAATCTGCCACACACCGATTGGACATAACATTACGACTTACTGGCGTAAAAGTTAGTTTCCTATTTGCTACCAAAAAAGGCCGGAGCCAATGAGGCATGCTTTATGGCAGAGCGCTCCATGAAGAGTCCTCTGCTGTCAGAGAACAGTGTGTCCATCCTAATGGACATACAGCAGACTGTGAAACACTTTGCATTGCTAGAGCCTTCATTCATAAACGGCATTAAATTCTTCCCCAGTTTAAGATATAGTAAGACCTGTAGTTGTTTCATTGTTTTTTCAGAGTTTCATCCAGGAACCAGTTTCTAGAGATACAGACCACAGAAAGACAGCCATCTACACATCACAAGTCGGCCCTCGCAAACTAGCTTTTAATAAAAAAAACCCACCAAGGACTAAATAAAATATCTGCCCTACTAACAAGCACCATGACGAAGAGGTAATCAGTGTTATTATCTTTAAAGGTCAGTAGTCAAAATAAAAACATTGGTTGACATGTCTTGTTCAGTAAATGAACAATGCAACAACGCGTAATAGTAACCCAATTAAAGGCAGAGTATGACACGCACTCCGTTGACAGCCGTAAATATTTATGCCAAAAATATGTCTCTAAAGCATCCGATGTTGCATCAGGACATTGACTGGCCATACATCTGGTTACAAACCTGTACACCCATTAGCTTAACCCCAAGAACAGCAACGTGAACTTGACTTAAATAACTGACAGAAGTAAGAAAAACTTGTATCGACGGCTCTCTTCTGATAACCCGTCAACTACTGACTGTTTTCTCTGACTAGTGTAGATGAAATGTGACTCAGGATGCAGCAAAGCCAAATAAGACTCAGACTGAACCCACGTTTTGTTACAGTTCTGCACTAAAACAGCACTGAACCGTAACACCGGAACAGAAGAGGAGCATTTGTTTTGATTTCTGTCACTTCATTTCAGCGTCCTGTCACTCATCTGTTGATGATGACACGAAGAAAAATATGAAACAAAATTGAAGCTTTTGTATTTTCTACAGTTTCTACACTGTCACATCAAGCAGAGAAGTGGTGTTACCTTGGGTTGTGCATTGAATAAGGTTTTCTAAGTACTTTCTACTCCTAAAAACATCTTAGACCAGTGTTTCTCAACCCTGGTCCTCACCGCCCCCCTGTCCTGCATGTTTTAGGTTTTTCCCTTCTGCTACACACCTGACTTGTATCTCTGGGTGATTAACAGGCTTCTGCAGTACTTGATGGTCATGCAATCATTTGAATCAGCTGTTCTGTAAAAGAGGCACATCTAAAACATGCAGAACAGGGGGGCGCTGAGGACCAGGGTTGAGAAACACTGTCTTAGATATTTAGTTTAGCAGGTTATAAAGTTGCAGAAGGTTGCAAGATTTAGTCAGGCTTAGCGTTTTCAGACAACTCTGCATAATTAATGGAAGACAGCTAAACCCAAACTTGAAAGGCATTCGATAATTATTCTAAAAATTCAGCTCTGCACTTTCTTACAGTACGTGTTCAACATTTTAATGTTCCTCTGAAGGATGACAACCTGCAAAGGTTTCTAAATCAGCAGATCTGCGCTATTTTGCTCATATGTCGGTGCGAGTGTGTGCATCGGTTCCCCAGACCCAGTGAGATCTTTTCCCCAGAGTCGGCCGGCAGGAGGAAGACGAGCAGAGCGAGGGTGGAGATCAGGACGCACGGGACGAGCAGGTTGAGGCCGTAGTAGAGAGTCCGTCTTCTCATCACCACTGTGAAGGTGATGTCAGGGTAGGGCTCGTCGCAGCATTCATAAAAACGCTCGTTCCTTCGACCTGGTACCTCTGTGAATACAAACAAAACAAAACAAACAAAAAAACCCAATCTGTTAAAGCAGCAGTGTGATGAAAAGCAAAACCCTGAGTAATGACAAAAAGGCCACCCTTTTACCAACAAGATCCCACTCTCCATTGGCGATGTAGCCAGTGACGTCTGCCTCCACCATCTTCAGATCCAGGGACCAGCCTCCGTACGTCCAGGAGCCAAACTTCAGATCACACCTCTGGACGTCAAAGGGGAACCAACGGACATCGATGTAGCAGGTGCTCTTGAAGATGCCTGTTTGTGGTGACGGACACAGAATACCCCTTTGATCTTGGATGGATATATGTACATAAAACACTTTAACTTGATATTCTCTGCAGCCAAGTTGTTAAAAGTTGTGAGCCAGGAAACAGGTAGAGAGAAAAGGAGAGAAGACCTGCAGCGAGGATCCCAAGGCTAGGCGTCAAACCCCAGATGGCTGCGTGGAAGACTAATAGCCTCTGCACAGAAAGCGCCTGCTCTGCCGCTTCAGAGCGTGTGTCGTCCCTCGACACCTTTTCCTCCTTTATCATGAGGTGTAACTTTTACAACTAGCAAAAATAAATTTCAAACAGAAGAACATCTGCAACAGCCTGGGTGTTTAACTGGGAACATTTGTTTTTAGTTCAGTGTTTATTCTTACTTTTACATCAAGTGCAGGGAAAAATAAACAGCCTAAGATAAAATTCAAGGATTCTCCCAGTACTTGCTTGCTTGAACAAGAAAATATTGGATTTTGTGATTTTTCTTTTTCTTTTTTGGCAGTCAAAATCACTGATTTTTGTTGTGCTACTTCAGAAATATACAGGTAACTTCCCTCTCTTATTTTTTTTTTAGGTTTCTTCTTCTGAACTTTTTTTTCCCCATTTGACATGGGTGTGTAAACTTTTGAGAGTCAGTATTTCTTCCCACTCTCTGACCTGACAAAATGCAATAAGGGAACTCAAAACAAACAAACAAACAAAACAAAACAAAAAAAAACACATGACAATGATACAACAATGCCAAACCAACAGGAGAGGCAGCAGAGAGTTTTTATTCCAGGAAGACATCGAGTCACGGTTTCATCCATCCAGCAAAGAGCCAAAAAATTCAAATTGACAACAGGATAAAAGAGAAGACTAATTCTTGGAGACAGCCACAGCAATTCCCATCCATATTTAAGAAAGATGAGATGCTGGCAGTAAACAAGATCTCTTCCCTCACCCACTGCAATGAAAACGATAGAGATGGAAAGAAGATGAAAAGTGATGGGCGGCAAACAAACAGAACAGCTCTTATTCACTGCCATAAAACCCTCAATAGTAAAATATAAATGTCGGGAAGCTTCAATGATTTATCTGCAGGCTGCGGGTCACATTTGTGTACGTTCGACTCATTTGTTACAGCCGCGTGGCCGATTGCAGCGTGTCATTATTTTGTGCCAGTTTTTAAAAGAGGGTCAGTTTGGAGTAAAGTTGAGAGGTAATTTGCTTTTGCCAGATGCAATCAATTCGGACTAGGTTCAGTGATGGAGCTATTTACGTTGGTATTGATTAAGATGCTGCAGCAGAGTAGGCCAAGGGTTTTTGCATTGTAAGGGATAAAGTGGGAAGAGGAGCCTGCCAAAGGGAAGCAGTAATTACTGGCTGTGTCATTGAGGCCTTCAGTTTCAGTAAGTTCCCTCATGTAAATCAGTGTTTGGGCATGCATGTGTTATTTATGGTTTTAGAGGAACGTTGTGTCTTTAACCAGGCTACAAGATGTCGATCGGGAAAAGAGTTTCGTCATGCAGAGTGTAGTTCCAACACTTCCTGTACTGCTGCATCGATGTGTGTTAAGGCTCTTACAAGTTATATTACATCATGCAAAAATACACAGAATTAAAAGGCGCATATTAAAACTTTGTTGACTTAGTTAAGTTTAGTCCACACTTGTTATTTTATGTGTGGCTCAAAATGTCACGAGGTGCAGTCAACTCGTTCTTCTGATTGTCTCCTGTTGGGTAAATTAAAAGAAATACAATTATTGTGGCAGAGAAGAGAGAAATAAAAATATAATCAGAAATCGACTTTCTATAAGCAAGTGATCATTTAAAGTAGCACAGCTATTTGTGATAGGAGATGAGAAAAGTGGCAGTTTTAAACTAACATCAGACATTTCTGCAAAAAGTTCGGGAATAATTTAAGAGTTCTTTGACGATATGTCTGACATTTGGTAACCATTAGGTAGCTAATAATACTGGTGAGTCAATATAAAAAAGAATTACTCAGAATTACTTTTAGGAGCTTTATCAACAAATTTTAGAAAACATGATAATGATTTAAAAGCAAAGACCGAGATGCTGCCAGAGTTTAAAAATTTATTTGAAATATTAATGTCAAAATATCCAAAACGTATTTATTAGCCATGTCAGTGTTGGCTACAGGTCTTATTTTTTTCTGTCTTTGCTTTTGATCGTCTGTTCGAATCAAACAAATAAATAAATAACAAATTAGTCAGATCATTAGAGCCACATTTATCAAATTAACACCCGTTTCCTAATAAATTAATGTTTTTTCTTGTATATAAAAAGTTGAAGCTCAGACAACATACAACAGATGTCTCAAATTATGAGGCAGTCTGCTTCTATTCCAGAGCTGACATGACTTATTTCCAAACTAATTAAACCAATGTATCTTAAGCTTTGCTTAAGTACATAACTACAAGAACATTCATATATTTTAAACTTTAATCTTTAAATGAAAGAAGAAACATAGAGAAAGAGTGGAAGAGAAAAAACTGTCATTATTAAAGCTGCCGTTTTGTTTTTTCCCTCCCACTTTGGTTAGTTTTTGTTGTATAAATGATGACATCAGAGGTCAGTCTGATGTATAATTGAACTTTGAACTCACTTGAGGTTTATTGCAAACCTGTGAGACCAAAGTGAACTTGAATCAAGAGGTAGAAAAAAAAATTGTAATTCTGCTAGGTGGTTTAACTTAAAGCTGTTTAGGTCAGATTGTGTAGAGAAAGATTAAGTAAACTTTAAACTTTATACCCTATTGTAAATAATGTTATGGTACTGGGATGGCTTTCAAAACAAGCATAATTTTTAGAGCTGGATTCACTTTGGGTGACTATGTCACAATAAAAAATTTAAATATATTCTGAGATGTAAAAGCTAACAGTACAAAAGCATGTATTTTCCAGAGATGACTGAATCAAGCGGCAACTTTTCTCTCTGAACTACAAATCTGATGCCATGTAGAGGGACGTTTTTTTGTTTTTTTTTTATCTTGAAGCGACACCAGTTAACTGAAGCAGAAAATAAAACTTAATGATCAAAACTGTGTGGATCACACTACATATTTGATGGGCCGTTTTAAAATGCATCCAACGATTCTGATGCAGCAGAAGTTCGGATTGACTCAATTTGTTCAGCAGTTTCCTGTAAAAGGATCCAAACTTCTTTTTTTTTTTTTTTACTTTTTTCTCTGAAACTAGAGCAATATTTTATTCTTCCTCCTCCAAGTCATCATCTCCCAGTCCTTGTGTACATTTATTCCGTCATAAGGCATGCAAAAATATTTTTTATAGTTAGCATTTCCTCCAGGGGGTCAGCAGGTTCATTGCACAGATTAATTTAAGATCAGATTTCAGCAATTGTTCGCTTAAAACAAAAAGGCTTGTAGAGAAAAGATGTCATACAGATTGCATCATATTTTGCTTTTAAAACCCACATAAACCAGCCATAGTAATAACACTACGGTCTAGCCGGCTTATCTTAAGCTTTGCATTAGAAGCAGAGTATAATGTTTAGTTATGGGTAAGCAGAGCAAACTTATTTCAGAGTAATATTTTCACAATGATACACAAAACACCAGAGCAATAATGTCAATAATGTCCGCTGGTGGTTAAGATCTGACAAACGAGCGGAGATTAAAATTCTCACCTGGAGGAAGATACGAACAAGCGCCTGAGGAGTTGACCAAAATGTTGGTGTGAAATGTTGCATCAAACCTTTCATCTGCACTGCAAACAGGATAAAAAACAAACAAACACAGAGACACAGTCAGAGTTTCATCTGCAACCAGAGCATGGCTTCAAACACTCTCAGTTGTTGAGAGCAGATGTTCGTATCTATACATCGCTTGTGGGTGCGAGGTGCAGTGCTAATTACAGCTCCCTGGCGTTTATCCTCGTCCTTCCCCGAAAGCATCTACATATCACTTCCAAATGAACTCCCCCGCCCGGCAATGATGACATGTTAAGCCGAAGTTAAAACAGAAAGCAGTTTGACCCCAAAACGTCTGACTTTTGAGCACAATGAAAAATAAGGCCCAGCACTTTTTCCCCCTTAGTTGAGTGCTTGTAATTTGGTTGTTCAGAACCTTTAAACGTTGATTAATGGTGATCTCTGGTGCTCTTTCCATTAGGGACCTATAATAAAAGCCCTTTCTCCTATCTCCTCTAATAGAATTTTATTCATTTGTCAAGATGATTTACTGCTCCAGATCACGGATCTAGATGGTCCTGAATATATAACAAGCTAACCTTGAATTGTAACGTTCTTGTCTTAAAAACTGCCTCCATGATGAGCGAGTCGTGACTTTGGAAAAATGAATCAATTTTATATTCTTAGTTTTTGTTTCAATGCTTAAAATGTGTTTATGAAGCTTTACAGCAGCATGGAGCTTCTGAGCGCTGAAACGATCAGAGGATTAAAAAGAACGACACATCAGCAGGATCGATTGATTACAAATGTAACCGAACCCGTCCAGTAGAAATATATCAGTCTGTCATGAATTTGTTCAAATTAAAAATGAAAGCTCTAAAATAAAAATAAAAAACAAACACAACAAATTAATACTGCAGTGGCATAACCTCACACTGAGATAAAACACATGAGGGATAATTGTTTTCAACACAAACCCCAGCAGAACTCATAGGAGTTCATTTCATATAAATGTAACTAACGCGTTTCTGTCAATCTGAACGTTACTGTTCTGGCGAGTGACATTAAAAAGAGTGGCTAAAACATTTTAATTAGTAATCCACGACTTCCTGTTCCCGCGCCGCGTAAACGTGAAGTGACACAAATGCCAATTTCTCTTCTTCGAAATGGGAACGACAAGACAGCATGTCATTCAAGTTATGCAAATGTATAATCTTCATAAGAAGGGAAAAGACTTGAAGGAAAACAGCTTCTAACCTAAACCTATAAAAGTTTTTGTTTTTTTCTTTTTACTGGAACAAGTGGATCAAGGCTAGAAGAGGATATATGTTGCCACACGATGATAAGGGAAGAAAAAGCATCTGAAAAGCTCTGAACGGCAGCATGAAGGGCCATGAGTGTCAGTGAGGCTGCGTAGCAACCTCTAGATGCCTTTTAATTATCAATTGGTTGTTTCGAAAAGCATGCCAGCAAAAAGACCTTTTCTGCCCAATCATCAAAAAAAATAAATGCATGGAGTTTGGTGCAATGGGGTCTTTAATTGGCACTGTGTGCTTTGGTCAGATGAGCCCAAAACGGAGATTTCAGCAATACTACAAAGGATGTGGGGAAAAAGTGCCTCATGCCTATTGTGGTGGATCTTTTATATGGGGAGTCAGTTTAGAGGTTAGAGTCTTTGCAATAGCAGCACATTTTTAATAAAACTCTGGTGGCTGAAAACAGCCTGTAAATGGATCTTTTGGGGGTTAATGAACAGAGACGTGTAAAAATCAATAATCATCTGCTTAAGTGAGCTAAAAAGCATAAGAGCAGCCCCAAAAAGTCTAGAAAAATGATGGAAAGCAAGATGGCCAAAACTTGCATGCTCCAATCTAATTTACCAATTCAGGAGATCTATCCTGTGTTCATAGCGTTAGCCAACGTCTAGCTTCTTATTTTACATTTTAATTGAATTTATTAAATGTGGAAATTGCTTCAAGTTCAGAATGTTACAGAGTGGCACAATAACAGATCCTGACATCCTTTTGGTCAACCTCATCAATGAATCAGTCCCAGGATAATAAACGATGCAGCGCTAATCAACAAACGTCAATTTATGTCCAATTTGTGTCGCATCAATATTGTCTGCATAAAAAAAAAAAAAAAGACTCTCGTACACAGGACTCAGCTCTTTCAGAAGCTTCACTAATGGAGTTGTGAATAGAGATTAAGCCAAAGCACACATGTTTGGTAAACATATTTGCTGATGCTGATTGTGTTGCCATTGTGCCTCTTTTTAACTGGCTCAGTAAGAATGCCTGTATGAGCTAGAGGTCACGACTCTCTTATATTTACATGATTTTTTTTTTTTTTTGAGTCAGAAGCTTGAACGTTTGGGAACCGCTGATTTACGGAGCTACCAGACGGGCAGTGTGGTGTTTTAAATCCAACCTGTTGTAAAGCAGGATGTCTGGTTTCCAAATGAGATGGTCGGGAAATCTCACGTTGGTCACGCCCGGGTAGTCCAGTGGGTTCCACTGGAGGTAATGGTCATTCCAGTACTGTGAAATGTAAAACCATAACATATTCATCAGGCACATGTCCCCTCTACGTTCTCTATATGCGCAGCTCCACTTTGATAAACCTGGGATTTAAGAGAACTCTTCATGCTGCAGTGACATTTTTAACCCGACAGAAAGCGCCGCTTGTGGGCGAATTTGTGCAACCAGGAGCCGAGTTTAATCTTCAGTAGAGTGTCTCAGAGAAATTATGTTTGTCATTACGTTTAGCATAAGGAAAGCAGTTGAGATTTTGACATAATAACGGCGCATAATAACAGCAGAAGGAGGAAAAGTGAAGGGATCAATGCAATTAATTCACCGGGAATGTTTGCAGAGAGAGACTGGAGCGATCTGCGCAAAAGCAGCAAAATCATTTCACCCAAAAACAACAACTGAAGTTTTGATTCATTCTAAAGGGAGCCTCGTCATAAATACAATGATTCAAACAATTTGAGAAATTTGATCTAACAGAACACAGCTCTATGCAGCCTTTTGCCTTATGGGATCAAATCGATACGTTTAGGCAAAACCTAAAAGTCTGTAACAGGATCAGAGTGCCGCAGGTTGCACGGCCCACTCGTTATCGATACTTCTTGAATAAATAGCTTTTAATAAAGGGCCTTTTTGAAATCTGCCCTGTAGTCCTACTTTAATTGATTCACACCGTGGTGTTCAAACAATGGCTGTCATCAGCATGAAAGGACATAAAGGTCAGTGTTTAAAGGCTGAGTAAAGCACACCGAAAGACTCACTGGTCTGGTTTAAAACAGCTTTTTTTCACAGAGAAACTTACTCGCAAAAATGCAGTATTTCCTAAATGCTTGCGAATGTGCGATCCAATTAAACACAATGCAGCATCGCATTAGTTCAGAGACATGAATATTTTTGAGTTTGAGTTGAAAAAAGCCAACTTTTAATGATATTGCCTATTAATAAGCATATTATGGTAATAGATAAAGGCTAAGCATGTATGATCTATTTACGGAAACTCTTTGATCGAGTTTGAGCTTTCGGAGTTATCTTGTGATATTGAATGCATCTTTGGGAGGTTCAAGTTTTCTTCTCTTGGGTTTTTCACCAAGATTACTAAATCAGTGCCAACAAATCGTTGATCCAAAGGTTGCTGTCTGAGCTGGTGCTTCTGTGCGCGTGTGTGTGTGTGTGTGCGTGTCAGACTGCTGCTGTGATTCCAGAGAGTGATTTAAACCAGGCCAAGCAGCATCGGGAGAGCTTGCTGACGATGCAGCAGAAGGGAAGTATGGTGTCACAAAACGGACAAGCCGCAATAAAGCTCCAGTGTTCATACACTTCATTTCACCGCACAAGGGAGAAAGGCTTTTATTGCTCCCGTGGAAGATGGACAGAAAAGAAAAAAAAATACTGCAAAAATTTAAATGTGAATAACGCATTTTAGCAGAATTCATATTTATGTTCCAGTAGGTGAACAAACCACGTCTCTAGGGCTCCCCGATTAAAATACCCAACAAATAAAACGTCAATCTGTTGAGTAATTTTGCGCCGTAAAGAGCTATAAAGCCTTAAATGAAGAAGCGGAATTGTTCGTATGAAATTATCTGCAAATAATTTAACAACTGAGTCGGCTGCAGCTTTCCCTCTCATCCTGCGCAAGCTCGGATGGGTTCAGATCGCAAAACTATTCACATGATAATTGATATTAAGAAAAATGATGACACAGTGCCCTGCGTGAACGTTCACATCCTCGAAACATACAGGGGAGGGGGACAGACCTAAGCAGCAGAGATTCGAAAGCTCAAATGGGACAATCAAGGAAGATACAGCAACCATGTCAAAGGTGATGTGGTAAAATAAAACCAGGATGACAAGATAAAAGTTTAAACCAGATTTTAATATGGTAAAACAGCCTAGTCAAAGTCCATATGCACATATCCTCTCCACGCCAAATGACTGACCTTGAGCTATTTTGCAAAAAAGAATGGACAAAGACTTTCTTCTGTAGCAAACACGTGCAGCTGGTTTTTCATTAAAGAATTGCCTCAGGGGCAACATAGCATGGCCATACCATACATTTTGTAAACAAAAACATAGAAAAAAAAATTTAAACTTGAAAAATGGGTTGACCTGTCCCATACAATCCAAATAAAATTCAGTGAAGTCTGACGTAATGTGACAAAGTCTGTATGCATGTTGTTATTGAATCATAAACATCTTTACTGTGACTTTTATGCATGAAAAAAATAACTTCTTACCAGCTGAAGCCAAATGTTGGTTGTTAGAACCTGGTTCTTCTCATCCTGTTGATAAATTAATAAATCGTTATTTGCACACTTTGCTGTTTGCTTCAATGTTTTCTCTCATTTCAGAAACAGAAAACAGTAAGTAAGCGACCAGGCTAGCTTCACAGATCGCGATTTTGGTATTAAAATGCTTCTAAAGGAAATTTCTGTCATGCCTGCAACAGTAGAAAATAACATTTCTCCCATTTTTCTAGTTTCTAATTTCTACATCGGACTGGGTGTTAGTCGCTGCAGAAGACGAGTTTAGGAATATTTTTATTGCAACAGATCATTTACGCACCACATCCATGATCTGCATGAGGCTGAGGCCAAAGTAAACCGTGAGGCTCTGAGAGTCGTTGAAAACCGGTCTCTCCAGCGGGTTGTACCCGGTCATCAGATTACTGTACAATTTGCGCTGAGATGGACCTTGTTGAGAAACTGCAGAAGGAAAGAGTGAGTAGTTAATCAATGCTCTATTAATTACAGATGTTGCATAAGGTCACAGCCAGTTTTCTTTTTATAACACATATTCTGATAACTTTTTTTATGCCATTCAGGTTCGTAGAAGCCTGAATGCCATGCTGTTATCATTTGGAAAAAAATGTGGCATCCATGAATAGAAACTGTTGTGCGCCCTCAACCAGCAACCTGACGCACATATTACGAAGGTTACCATGTCAACTGGCCGTATTGTGCTAAAAGCTATGAATTCACAAAGTGTCATGATGTGAAGGACTTCGGTTCAGGTAGTAACTGGATATAGATGTCGTTCTGTGTGTTTAAGGGTTTGTTAGATTATTGCTTCTGGACCATTAATTACTTCTCAGCTAGAATAGACCAATAGTTCTCAAAGTTAGGCTTGGATCCTCATTTGGAGTCAAATCAACAGATTCTTTTCAGAAATCATCCTAAATAACAAAAGAGACAATCATAAAGAACATTTATGCTGTTATTCAAAGAACCTTTTGAGAAGGCTATTTTCAAGCAAGTTTAAGCAAGTATTGAATTTGCTTTCCATTAAATCCATATTTCTGTATTAAAATTTGATTTGATGTAATATTTTTAATACATCTAATTCATATGTGTTTCGCTAAGTGAATTGAGAAGCAGGAATGAATGAACTTTCCAGTAATGCTCAGATTTATTTACAATTAAACATAAACAGTAATGCTGTTAAAGCAGTTTGAGTTGTCATTATACCCCTGTGTAATTGACTTTACCACATTCTGGTAACAAATTTTATTCACAGTTATTTTGTGAGTTGGACATTTTTTTTTTTTTTTTGACGTTTGTGTCATGTATAGAGGTGGAGGTGGCGAGAGTAAACCCAGCCAGGACCCAGATTGAGAGGTGATGATGATGATTGGTTTAATAGACAGTAGCTCAAAACAGACCAGTTCAGGTGGCACAGCAGAGAACATAAGCAAAGCTTAAACCGGTAGCAACAGAAACAAAGGACTGACCACCGAGCCAAACCGACCAGCACTATACAGTTCTACTGGAGGGCTAACAAACAGACTGACACACGACGAGGATCCGACAAGAGACAAAGACAACAGGTGGACTTAAATACACAGGGAGGGTAATCAGGGAATGAGACACACCTGGGAAACAATCAACAGGGAAGAGAGGGCAGAGACAGAACTAAACACAGAAAACCTCAAAAATAACTACACAGAAAACACAGAACACAACAGTTTGGTAACTATCGATGTAGACCCTTTTAATTTTGGCCTAGCTCATTCCCATTTAACATGAGTTCAATGTTGATTTTGAACGCTTTAATTAGTGTTAAAGCGAAATTTTTTGTCTTACGACGATAAATAAATGTTTAAAAACAAAGTGAGGATCTGCAGATTTGTAACACACCTCAAAGTGAGTAATACATCTATGGTGTTGGTGGGATGGAATGAATAGATTTGAATGTGGTGCTTTGTTCTTCGTGTTAAATTCAGCAAGGATGAAAAGAATAAGCAATCACTGCACATCAAAACAGTAAACATTTAATTTAATTTAATTTAATCAGTTGTAATGTTAGTGTTGCTTTCATAACAGCCTTCTGCAAGCATTTCTTCTCTTTCTGATTTATATTGCTTCTGGCATGATTATGTACAGCCTCCAATGTTTTGATTCGCTTTGCAATCATGCAGATTGACATTTCACTGATTACCTTAATGGGAAAACATAGTATTTCTAGTAAGGCGGGAATGACTGGTTGCAATTTTCAGCGTTGAACGTTGCATAGAACTTGAGAAAAAGCCAGAGTAAACAGGTTACAACAAAGGCTCAGATGATGCATACACGGACATGCATTTATAAAACATCAACGCAAACATGATTCTTGTGATCCATTTACACCAAAGAATCTGAATGTGCTGAAAAACAAGCATAAAGACATGAACGCGTCACGCTGTCGCAGAAGGTCAACAGCACAAACTAAGTTATGTGGCTCAGACTGTGCTGTTCGTCCACGTTCAATCAATTTCTTTAGATCAAGAGCAAAAGCTGTCTATCAGAGATGAGAGGAAATGCATTAGCTACAGAAAACCTAATGAAAGGATTAAACCTCAAACTTCATAGAGAGCAGAAGTCCCCTCTACTCTGATAACCGGAAAGAAATTCAGCGCTTCGCAGCTGATCTGGGAAGGGCTCTGAAGATTTTTGAAGAGCATTAGCTAACAAACAACATCATGGGGACCAAAGAGAAATCCAGACATGACAGAGGCAAAGCTGTGAAAAATAATTTCAGCAGAGACAGGAAAGTAGGTGAAGTTAAATTTAGGGAAATGCTGGATGAAAACCTGTTGAGGCTGCAGAAAATTTAAGATTTCAACACTAAGAGCTACAGTCTCGTGGTTTAGATCAAAACATCCATGGCTTTGAATGGTCTAGTCAAAGACCACTTAAACACAAAACTGTAAAACTGATGTCCATACATCCCATGTGGCTGAGCTTGAATTAAAAAAAAATCAAGCTCTAGATAGACAAAGTATGAAGACACAGACCCCAAAAGTCTTGCAGCTTTGATTCCAGTAAATGGTGCTTTTACAATAAGATTTAGATGGGTATGTTGCACTCTTCAGATTTAGATTTATAAAAGGAAAAAAAAACTGGAAGTCATTGATGATTATTCTTCAGTTTCAGTTTGTGTTGTTCTGTTAAGTAAAATCTCAATAAAACACACTTAAAAAAAAAAAAAGCTTGACACCGAATTCAATTTCTGGTTATTATTTTGATCAAACCTATGGCTAAGTCTTGTTGGATCTGCAGGTTTGGTTAAAACAAACAGAAAAGAGAATTTTAGGATTGTATTTGACTCAGAAGTTACCGATATGCAGCTCTACTCTGTATTTTGGGCTGTAACATTTCAGCGTGTGGCATATTCAAAGTGCAATGGTCCGTCGGTGTCACCGTCGTCACATCCAAGGTGCTGAAACACACCCAGCCGAGGCAAACCAATCCACCTCCGAAACCTGGATGCGATTCATCTTGCAGTGAAAACTCAAATCAGACCTGTCTCTCATTTTAACACACTGTCGTTCCTTGTCCTGAGTTATGGAGTGTTTCTGGCACCGTCCTTTCACTTTCACTAATGGCCACAGCCCAATTATCCCAAACCACCTATGAGAAGCGCATTATCCTGATGATTTGGCCGAGAGTGCGCTCTCGGTAGACGTCTCTCCAGTCTCCCCTTTTCATCCACTTCTTTCGTTATAAAAGATTCGCTGAAAGCTTGTGGGGGACAAAAGCCCTGTTGATGCTTCCTCCTCTCTCTGCTCCCACCATAGTCAAGTTTCACCCTGAGAATCAACGAGGTGTAATCAGCGCGGGTTGCTGTAGTACACTGCGGAAACATTTACATCACAGCGGACATTCCTAATTTACTATTACGTGATCCGTTGCTGGAAATCAGGTCAAACTTATAGAAGGACAAAAGCAAATCCTTTTGACCCTATAATCAAATTCACTCAGCACAGCAGAACGAAAGACAAGGACTTTACTTACCCAAGACGTGCTCGGGCATTTATGTGTGCAGCAATGTGCATGCACTCGTTTCTTTCCATCTGCCTAACATTCAAGTCTGCTTGAACAAGAGCCAGTAAAGTGTAAAACTGAAGAGCAACAACGGGTGATTGCCTCTTAGTGAATTGCTATTCAAAATTCAGAACAAGTCAGTTTAATAGTTTGGGCGATTTAAATACGTCCTTCTAGACTACAGACGTTGCATCAAATGACACAATGGAAGTTTTTATTCTAAAAATTTCGATCTCATAATGAAGGTTTTATTTTTATTTATTTATTTTTTTTTTAAGCTGGAGCTTTGCAGCCATCTCTCTGTTTGCATCTGCGTTTCTGTCACCCAGAACATACAGGCCATCTTTAGGAAGATGCTGGTGCTGACATCTTCAGACTTAGTGACTCATTAGTGTAGTCCTCTACAGGCAGGCAGGTCCCTCTTTAAATCAGTCACACAGAGAGCGCATCAGCAGAAGTTGCAACAAGTTCAGTGCTGACAGACTGAAACTTACACCCACAACAAGCAGGAGTGCCTTCAGAAGGTCATTAGAAAGGAGAAGGCCTGATGGGACTGGCAAAACAAAAATAAATAAATAAATAAAAGAGAGAGAAGTGGAGTGACCTCTTTCCTGGCTGCATCACAGTTTCATCAATTCACAAAAATAAAGCCAGGATAGTGGCAAATTAACGTAGTGTCATTAATAGATGTTCTGCAATGAGGTCAATAATAATAATTAAAAAAAAAACTTATAACACTGTAAACACAGGAGAGCAGGATGATGATGATTTTTTTGGGGGGATGAGGATCTGATGATGAATTTATAAAGATTTTTGGTTTAAACATTTAGTCATTTTTTTTTCTCGCAAATGCATATTTCCCCCCCCCCCGTTTTTCCATTCTTTATTTGACTTAAATCCAGCAGGTCCCAGAAAAAAAGATGAGATGAATACAGTTCGAACTAACTCCCGAATGAATTTAAATGTTGTAAAATTCAGATTTAATTCTTAAGAACGGGTTACATTGTATAGATAAAATAAGACACACTGGTTGTGTTCAATCAGGGAATCAACCCAGCAACGTTTTACTCACAAGAAAAGCAGAAATCCTGGAGGGGGAAATAAAAAACACACACACGCACGATCATCTGCTTTCAAATAAATTTGCTCTCCATCTTCATCTCTGCCTCTGGAAGGAAGTTGTTAACTGATTAATGAGAGTGCCTACCTTTCACTGTGCAGACGGAGATCCCTACAAAAAGCATGAAATTCAGCAGATCCATGTTGAACCGATCAGCTTTCCCCACAGATTATCGCTGGAGCTGCGGGAAGATGCGGGAATGATGATGATACTGAAGGTGGCGTGGGAGGGCGCAGCGGCTAAGACACAAACTCCTCCAAATAAACTGTCCGCGGCCGGACAGTTTTTGGATAAGATCGATCCACCTTCGAGAGTTTGGCTCGCCTTTTAACAATCTTCTGAGAACGTTTGGGAAGTTATTTCATCATTAGTGGATTAACCAATCAAAGCATTTATTACATTACTACAAGTCCCGTCGTCCATTCCTCGTATAATTTCTCTTTCTGTACTTCTTAAAAAAAAAAAAAAAAAAGCAATTGCACAATAGTAAGAAAAATATTAATGGACAAATACGTCGAACATAATCCAACACTTTTTGTTTTGAAATCGACGCAATTTTGTGCTGTAGATACCAGGATTGCAACACTTTACAGTCCTACGTTAGTGGAGCAAGGAGACATCTGCTGGTCACTGAGAGGTATTACACTCCGATTATACAGTTGCGAGACGGTCCACAAGTCTGCCCTTAGAGCCATTTTAAACGTTTTTGAGCAAGTGCAAATATTCAGATTGTATTCAGGTGTGTTATGTGTGTATCACGTTGGTCAAGCATATTCAGCATTACCTGCAAAAATATCTATTTTGGTGATAAAAAAAAAATAGAAGAAAAAACACATTGCAAAACAAACAAATGAAAAAAACACAAACACCGCATTAAATAAAACATAATATCTGCGTACTGCCCGTTGACGCAGTTGGACGCACTGTTGCCTTGCAGGAACAAGGCTCAGGATTCAAATCCTGGCTTGGTGTCTTCCTGTTTAGTATTGTTTTCAATGTCCATGCATAGGTTTTAACTGGGTTACTTCAACTTCTTCCCACAGTCCACAAAAATAATGACTATTAGGTTAACTGGTCTTTCTAAATTGTCCTTGAGTGACATTGACTGATGACCTGTCCATGTGGAGCCCGTCTTGCCCAATGCCTGCTGTAGATAGGTACCAGCCCCACTCCACTCCACACCGTATAGACAACAGATGGATTAATTTTGGCAGGAAAATGCTTCCTTCACCTTACTTCATCATCGTTTTGTAATTCAAGTTACGCTAGACTTAATGCTCACCAGACACTTTGTTGGACTCTCATTTGCCTTCACCGTTATTTCAGACATGGGAAAACATTCAACAAGGTTCCGAAAACCCTTTCTCATATATTGCAGTCCATGTGTACAGTTACTGCATCGTGCAGTTGTTGCTCATCCATGATTTGCATCTGGGAGGTGCTCTATTAAACAGAGTTCGTTTGACTGTGTGGAGGGAGTTGGGGTACAGAGAAGTCAGTGTGATGTTCAAGAAATAAGTCTGGCATGACTTTGCCGACATCTTCAAAACATTTTTATCCACACAGCTGCGTTTCACTGAACATTTCCTTAGTTTTGTTGCCATTGCCAGCAAATCCCAGTACGTCATTAGTTTCTGAAACAATCAAACCAACCTGACCAATGAGTCAGTGATTTGCAGTTGAACTGGCCAACCTAATAAAATGGCCAATAAGTGTGCATGCTGCTGTTTTTTTCCTATTTTATTGAGTTTTTAATCAAAAGCGGTTGCAGACGTCCACATTTATTTGGTCATAATGCGCATTTTTTCATGCCCAACTTTGCAACATACATATCTCAACATTGCTCAGTCCTACGTGGAGACATTTAGCAGCTGACCCACCGGATTATGTATTGCAGGCGTTCAGTGAAACTTACCCTCTGAAAGGAATTGACCTGAAGGTCTTTAAGCATCAAAAATAATTGTTTACTTCCCATAAGTTGCCAAAAGTTTCACCCCACCACACAAACTTTATAATGAGCAGAAATAAGTGATGCATATGGCATCGCTGAATGTGACCCTTAAGTCAAACATTACTTTTCATCAATTTGTGACAAGGTTAAATAATTGCACTGCATATTAAATTCCAAAGTGATTGTTCTCACCCGTGACAAAGCCTTCATAATTAAATGTACACATAGGAACGAAAGCTAAATAACTTATCTTTAGCTATGTTCTCATGCTGTAAGGTAGACATGTAAGAAGTATTAAAATATACTGAACCTGAATTGCCTCTCTGCAGCTCGGTGACATCAATATTTCACAGGCTAAATACATTCCGGTGTTGGAAAGTAAATTTAATTTTTCAGCTGAACTATATTATTTATTCATAATCATTTCTATCCATTCATTAAACTTGGATTAACCCAATGCCAATGTTTCAGAACCACAGCACTCCTATAATGCTCCGACTACCAGTTGCCAGGAGTGGATGGATTGAATCATTTTAGAGTTCAAAGAGAGGCCATAACACAAGGACTGGATTTTTGGTTTTGAAATTGAGCAGATGGCACTTTATTTTTGAGACGTAGAGTCTATGGAGGGATTTCCGACATTTGAAATACCTGCAAAATTATAAAGAGAATAAGTGTCAGGTATGAGATGTTTTTTTTTTTTCCTCAAAATTTTTTATTATGCAAATCTGGATTCTACTGCTTAATGTGTCACAATACGGCAGAGCCTGGTCACCGAAGAGAGAGCAGTCTGTGACCAGCGGTCAATACTGAAGCCAGTAGTTCCATGTTTTTGTACAGGTCACGTCAAAGGAATCAGTAGCCGTTTCCTGTTTCTAATTTAGACTGCTCTTTAATAGATTAAACACTGCTAATCAAAAGATACAAAAAGGCTGGATTTATTAAAATGTTATTGTTAATGTTATTAAAAAGTTGCATGTGACCCAGATTTAATTTGGCGCCATGGTAACTTCTGTGTGAGCACAAGTCCTTCAGCATGGTGACTTTGAGAGTAATAATTGATACTGAAAGCCTCGCCGGACTGATTGAAAGCTGTAATTAGAGGCTTGCGGATCACAATACAAGTTTTATTCTAGTAGCGTAGCAACATCAGTGTTTCTTAGGATGTTAATTTCTTGCATTAAAAGAAAGTGTTTTTAGGAGACCTAAAAAGGTAAATAAACTCAGATGAATGTAGAACATTCCATGTCATGTTATGGAATGTTCATGGGAGTCATTAATAATTTTACCTACACAATTAGTGCTTTTCCACAAACAAAATTAGATTGTTTTGATGCAAATTATTCATCTAATGGCTGATTTCCCTAAAATGCAAATAGCTCCTCAGTGCCAAGAAGTAATTTATATTATCAACTTACTTCATGTGATATCAGATGCCAAACCTTCCTAATTGGGATTTCAACTTCAAGGGGGATTAATATTGCATTTCCAATTATGAACTATAAGGAAATTAAAATGCGGAATAACGTGTCTCTCTAGACAAAGACATAGCTTTGCCTTTCGTTCAGTTTAGGTGAAGGGTTGAGGCTATGTGGTGGAATAGATTCTATTAATATTTGGTCCAATTAAAATGAACATAACTTTAAATAGAGATCTTTTCAATTCTTTCAAATTTCACTCAATAACAGCAACCCTGAAATAATAATAAAAAACACTTTAAATTAAATGGCACCTTTTGCCATTACCCATCCACACACAGACAGATCTTATCTGCCAATTAGAGAATAAACTGCAGGCCTATTAAAACAACATGTTTATCTGCTACCAAAATCACAAAACAGCCCACGTTAGGTTTCTACCGGTTAAAATGAAGCAAACATTGTGTCCACCTTACCTTAATGGTAAGGGCTAAAAATTATACTCACAAGAAAAAAAAAAAATCAAATAGAAAAAACTGTCTTTTGAAACTCTCAAAAACTGCTGTTTTTTTTTTTTTTAGTAAACTGTGACATTTTTGAAAGGTTCAAAGGTTGCTGAAAAAGGCTTCACTATGACTTCACACGATATAAAATAACATTTTACTTCACAAACAATGATTTTGCGACTGTTAAACCCAAGTCCAAATTCAGGGTTTATGACAATGAGGCTGTAATACTACAATTTATTTATGTCAAAGAAACGCGCTTTAAACGCCAATCTTTCTCTGCTTGTTCAGTTGCTTAAAAGCAGCCGTGTGTTTTCTCCTGGCAAGAATATCTTAGTTCATGTGAGACCTTGAAGGAAAACACAGCCTCCAGCAAGTGAATAACTGAATGTTGTTAAATTCTCTCTCATAGAGTTGCCACATGGTCACACTCATCGTTTGCAGGGACAACACTCCTCAATCCAGTTCTCTCAAGCTCTCTTCCTGGCCTTGGAAAATTTGCTGCAGATTTCTTCAACTTTCTTTGTCCAGCTGAGAATAAAAAAAGAACACAATTTCCACACACACACACACACACACACACACACACACACACACACACACACACACACACACACACACACACACACACACGCACGCACATGCGCACACGCACACGCACAAACTAATAAAAAATTTGACCTCCTCTAATATGCTTCTGTTCACCATCTTCTTCCTGCAAAATTTGTTTTTATTTTTGTTTCCTCCTGTAGTGGAGACAAGAATTTACAGTTAAAGCCAAAATTATTAATTCAAGTTAGAAGTGTCTTGAATTCTTGAGAAATCTCACAAAAGATAAGTAAAGATGTATACAAAAGAAGTAATAACAATAAAATGTTTCTGCTTTTATTTAGATTTTAACAAAAAAAATGTTGAGAATTTCATACCTAGTGGAGTGGAATATTTTTCTCAAATCCTCCTTTTTTTTTGAAAGCTGAGCTTTTTTGGAGGGCTCCGTACTATTAGAAGTGGGAACCAGACGAGTTCTGTTATTGGTATTACTTTATCTGTATAACTATATAACGCCAATTTATTAATTAATTATTTGTTCAATACATTTTTGCAATTTACAGTACATGACGTTTTTTTGTTTTGCCTGCTCATTGGCTAACGCTGCGTTCATCATCTTATTTCGCCGCTTCTATCGTGTTCTACATTCTGATTGGAGGATTGCCATAGCGAATGGGCGGAGCCAAAAGGAAAACAAGGAAGTGAAAGCTCGGCCATCAGAGTTTCAATGAATTTAAGTCCCGTTAAGCTCTTGCCGTTTGGACATCGGTTTGTTTTATGATTCAGTACATAAAGAGGGGCAGAATAGACGGAACTGGCAATGGAGAATGTACGAAAGCGTCGAGGCAGCGACCCACACAGGTTTGGACCGTCTGTGGTGTTGTGGTTTGCTTTATCGAAATTTCCTGACTTTTGGGACACATAAATCTGTATTGCATAGTTCAACTGAAAGTCCATGGTGTTGTGTTGAGTTGTGTTACCCCATTAAGACTTTTCCACACAGGTGCGATATGCAGTCGCGCGACCCTGGGTTCTGAATCTTGGACAAAAATGGTTGCTCATTTACTCCATGTTTTATGGCATGGTACAGTCAAGTCCACCTCGGAAACTAGAATATCCATGTATAAATACTTCTAAAATGATCCAGTTGATTTTTTTATTGCCTTCAAGTCACCCTCATTGAAAAACCTCACAAACAACATCACGAATCAAGGGGCTTTACTGTTGTTACTTCGGTTTTATTAACCGTCCAAGCTTAACCTTTAACCTCCAGTCTGTTCCATATAGAACTGCTGTTAAGCTACAAAGCAATACGTTTGAAGCACTATATAAAAACGTGAGTTTCTGAAATCCGATATGGATTTTAAAAAAACAAAATGCCCAGATTCAGTTGCAGCTTCAGCGTGAAAAACAAGACAATTTATATGTCCACTTATCGACTCAAATGTCAGCTCAAGAAAAAGGGATCTAACTTATATCTAAATGTACAGAATACAATTTGGAACAAATTCAGATAAAATCAATCAATGCTATTTAAATCTAGTCCAAATCCATTTGTATACAAACATACACAATCATTTTGAAGATCTTTAAAAAGTTAGCTGGCATAGAGCTGACTGAAATGTTTGTATAATTTACACATTGAATAAATCCAATGCAAGACAGTAAAATTACTTAAACTGTAATTATTTTTTGTAAACATTTGTGATTTTGACAAATAAAAGTATCATTGTGGAGTTACTTTCTTATCAGTAATGCAGTATATAAGCTGTAATTAAATGCAGCCTGGACTTGGTAGCAGCCATGAAACTGTGAAGCGACACAACTTGTCAGGGAAACTCCTCAAAGCAGAAGCAGCGCTACCACAAGTGAAGCGGTTAGAGCGAGGTGTTCAAAGTACTGCCGGAGGCCAATTCACGCCCTGTGAAGGGTTTTGTTCAACCCCCCTGACCACAAGTTTAGAATCCAGCGATCTTTATTCAAAGCCGGCTTGAGTGGCAAAAGTTCTATAGCCTTCAACTCTTTGATTTTGGCTGTAATGGCAGCAAGTTTAGACACCAATGAGATAAAATTTGAAATCTTCTTTGTGGTTAGGTTACATTAAGTTTGTGTTTCTCATTAATTGGCACCTATTTACAGAAATCCAAGTTGTGATCTAGTGCCCTTTGTTCTGTTGAACTAAAAATATAGCAGTATTTGAGCTCATGTCTCACAAGTGTGATGACAATTAATCTAAGATGTGAGAAACATGTTTGTTTGTTTTCAGCTCTATAAATGCAGATAAGTGGTTTGTTTTTGTGGCAACTCACAGTTTCAACCCTCCGTACAGAAACAACAGATATAAATGCATAATAGGAAATTTAATTTATTTAGTCACACTGTTCGTTTTTTATTTTTGAAAACAGTAAAACCATATTTGTATGTATAGTTGTTCTCTGTGTGAGCAGTTTCAGCTCAAACTCCCCTGAACTCTATTCAGTTGATTTTAAAAATTAGATCCCATCCTTTCCTTTCCAACAATTTTCTATATATTCCTAGGTGGGAACCAAACTGGAATCTTCCTGACGGGTCAAGTGATCACCACCTGCTGGAAATAAATTTAGCAGATTCTCTTCAATATCCCGTTGCACCAACTATGAACACTAAAGCAGCTGTTGGGTTAAACCAGTGATCAGTCAGCAGCCCTCTGTCACGCTGTCAAACATAACCAATAAGTGCACAGACGGAGCGTTTACTCACAGAGAAGCTCAACATCTTCAGAGTTCGTCCACATTTCCCATCATAACACAGAATACAGGTGTAAACAGATTGAGGACAGATTCAGATTTGATTCTTTAGGCGAAATTCAAAATGATTAAGGGTGCAGACATCACACACACACACACACACTTTAAATCGAGATGTATTTTAGATCTCAGAGATCTGACAGGATTCTGTGAGCAAAGTGCGCCATCACCAGAATTTCATTATCGCCATCTGCGTTTCTACAGCGGATCAGAAAGCGGCGTTGCTGCCGCCTAAGTGAATATACGGTACAGTTTTTAAATGTTTGACTATTTTATTTATTTTTAAAATGTTAACCAGATCAAGCTACCTCTATGTGAAAAGTATTTTTCATCTTCGGCAGCAACAGCAAAATGTTTTTGGATAACTGGGAGTTTTTATAGCACCATGAGGGCAATTTGGCTCATTATTCTTTGTAGAATTGATTAAAATCAGACATCTTGGAGGGTTTTCTAATATGGATGCCCTACTTATGCTTGTGTTATAGCATCAGATTCGAGTCTGAACGCAAAGCTTTTCTAGGTGTTAATAAGTTTGTTTCTTTTCTGTTCTGGATCTTTTTGTTTTAGATTGGGCGTCTATTTGCTGCTTGTTGAGATGTTTCATCTTAGTTCATGTTCAGACAAATTCTACTCAAATAATGTGTTTTGAAAGGTAATGTTGGTAATTAAGTGAAATTTCATTCATATTAAAAAAAAAAAAGAGTTCAATCACAGTAAATTTGAGATGTAACAAGGGAGACAATTAGGCCTGTCATAATAACAAATTCGCTGGATGATAAATTGTCCCAGAAGTTGTTGCAATAAATGATTTTTTTTCTAGACTCTTTTCAAGTAGTACAATTGTGATGGAATAGTAAGACATTCTCAAAGATTAATAAACTTTAAATTCTAATGAACATTTAACACTGGAACTGGAAGACATTTTAAAATATCTAAAATAAATAAACAAAACAACAAATAAAATGAATTATGAAGTCTGTGTAAAAACGGTGTTGTTGAGACCAAAGCGCCAGGCAGAAGACTTTTGTCTCCCAGTCTTTGGTAGAAAGAGAGAAAAGAAAAAAGCATTAAATCATGAAAATGGTAAATTATTTTAATTTACCATGCAATTAACTAATTTATTGCTCATTACCACAGGCCTTGAGGCAATTACTTTTTTCATGGGACTGGGAGGATCATGTGGCATTTTTCCCTTTTTAATAATAAAATCATTATTTAAAGGCGTTTTTTTAAATTAATGTGACAAATTTTATTTAAATAGTGTGACGGAAATAGAAGAAAGAGTATTTCATGGCACTGTATTTGGTAATCTCGTTCAGTTTTGTTGGTGTTGACAAGCAGGCTATGATTCTTTTACATTGCTTAAGTCCTTGCAGACAGGATTGATTAGCCAGTAGTGCATTTGTCTGTACTCACCCATTTTGGCACGACTCTGTATTTGGATGGAGAGAAACCTTAAGGCTTTTCCTCCCACGGCTCCTCAGGAAATTGCACAGCTGTTCACAATAAACATGGTAAATTGCATCAGTCAGCAAATCCACAGCTGAAGTAGCTCTGTTGTTCTTAAAGCCTGCAGAAACAGAACTGATTGAGTGATTGATATGAGGTCATTAATTTAAACTTTATGATTAAACGTGCATGTTTGTTGTACTTTTTTTTTGTGTTTATGAAGTTATGCTCCTCCAGTCTTCATGCTACTACTTGAAGATACTACACATAAAACCAGAGAGCAGTAAAAACCCAATCAGGGCAACCCCTTAATATGAATTATTGCAGTAGTACATGCAGCAGTATAATGTAATCCAGAATGTCATCAGAATGTGAAATTTCCAGGGTTATTATTAGAATGACTTACTGTTATTGGAAATGTTTTTTCACAGTACTGCTGGTGTTTGCAAAGAAAATGCCCCAAAGAAGGAAAGGCAACCTTTTCACTTTGACCTTTGGCTCTGTCTGACTCTACAGAACTGGATTCTTGACTTTGGAAGACCCATCGCCATGGTATGTAGATGCTTAAACTCCTACTTTGTAATTGACATGGTTGGACAGATGCATCCAAAGTTTAGGGATGAATAAAAAGCAAATTGTTTCCTCATGTTTTGTACACCAGATTGTCCTTCCTCTGGAGTGGTTTCCTCTCAACAAGCCAAGTGTTGGAGATTATTTCCACATGATTTACAATGTCGTCACACCTTTCCTGCTGCTCAAGGTAAATCTTAGCCATATGGCTCTTTGATTATAATAAATCAGCTCTTGCAGGTTTGATTTAACATTCACAAAGAAATTTTAATCTATCTTCAGAGTGGATTCAGAATAATCTCTGTCGATGTTCTGCAGCTTTACAAATTAAAGCTTAACTATGATAATTTTTGTTTTTGCTTTTGTTTTGTCAATGCATGACTATTATCTTAAGCAAAGACTGATCTTTGCATCCTTGCAACTTACAAAAAAAATTCCAAAATACTTCTTTTTTTTTAATCAATACATTTTATTACACAGGGTATCTGCCCACCCTTAAAAAGCCTTTAAATGTATGTATCTAAAATTATATTAGATACTACACATTTCATGTAGTTTTTTTTTCTTGTGCGATTTTACTGAAACTTTGAGTCGCTTGCAGACATCTTCATTGCATTCTGAGACTCCAGGTGGTTGGGGCTACTGCTAACTAGCTGCTAATATACTGTTGCTAACTAGCTAGCTAGCTTTTTTATGTCCATCAAAGGTAAGTGCAAATTTATTACCAGTTGACTGGATGATGATTGTCTTAGCCATTGGCTCACTTCTGTTGCCAAACAATACAATTTATTTATTTGTAGATTTCTTTAGTTCATTTCTGTTGTGGTACATGACTTAAATTCCATTCATAGTGGTCTTAAAAAGTCTTGTATTTGAGATGGTGAAACCTGCAGAAACCCAATTGCAGGAAGTCCATCCATCCATCCATCTGATGGATGGATGTTAGTTTTAGTTGGACACGAACATGGACAGCTTGTCAATGCAGCGTTGCTCATTAGGTAAGAGGTGGAGTGCACCCTAGACAGGTTGCGAGTCGATCACAGGGCAATATAAACACACACAGGACAACTTTGCACACACTCACATCTATGGGCAATCTAGAAAGACCAAAAAAAAAAAAAAAAGACTCATAAGCTTATAGGACTGTGGGAATAAGGTAGAGTATCCAGAGAGAACCCACACATGTACTGGGAAAACATGTAAAATCCATGCAAAAGGACCCTAGAGTGTGATTTAACCTTCCTGCTGCAAAGCAACAACTGCTACCAATTCCTCCATCATCCCTGAAAAACAAACAATAACCTCTAAATCAACGTAATGCCTACGAGAACAACAACTGAATGTTGGTATTAGTAAGTCAGAAATAACTTACTACAATCAATAGCAAAAAAAAAACCCCAAACATGTTCAGTTTGTTATCTCTGCTGGTGGTATGCGACCTGTTTTGAGACTCACTTAAGGTGAGACCAGAAATTTGTGCACTTTTTTTGTCTGGATTTGCTGCTTCTCTGGTTTATCTTTGCTCTGCAGGCGCAGCAGAGGACTGCATTGCCAGCTCTGCTGAGATGAGATAGTTTCTGGCCCTAACTTTATGTTTGCTTTGCCTTCTTCTTTTTTTTTTTTAATCAAATATGTGAGTTTAGTAAATAACTGTCTGCATGGATATTTTTGTGAGATACTGAGATTAAAATAAGTACATTTTAACATAGAGATAAACACTAAAGTAAAGGATGTTTTCCCTCTAAAATGAAGTGTGGCGATGTCCTGAACTCTTAACATGCAGGTTAGTTTTGTTGACGCACCTGATCAGTA
Source organism: Poecilia latipinna (assembly GCF_001443285.1). NCBI lineage: Eukaryota > Metazoa > Chordata > Actinopteri > Cyprinodontiformes > Poeciliidae > Poecilia > Poecilia latipinna. The sequence goes on along the minus strand of NW_015113114.1, from coordinate 358,510 downwards.
TGTTTTACGTTTATCAGTTGTTTTACGTTTATCAGTTGTTTTGGGAATGGCTAAAAGTAATAATTGGTGAAAAATAGACTATTTATTAGAGGAGTTAATAACATAATTTGAAAATTATTAGTATGAATTGAAGCCGGAGGTATATTAGAGAGTTTAATTGCTGTCATCAAGGTTATTAAGGCGTCAAGGCTGTTGCTTAACCTGGTTCTGTTTGTTGTTGCCAGGTACATCGCCCTCTATTGGAAGAGGCGCTACGCCACATCCAGTACTGCATTATAGAATAACTGACTTAAATTTAACCTAAAATGCAATAAATTACACATCAAATATCCATATGGCCCTTATTTACTGTAGAGAGATTAAATGGAATCAAAATGGATAAATCTGTAAAACTATGAAGTCTTTTTCATCCTACCCTGACTTTACACATAGTGACTGTCTTCTGTTCTTTTTTTATGGAATACAACAACATAATTTTTTTGTTAATATTATAAAAATATCAAAGATGAGCGCACTCTGGGTGACTGGACTTGATTATCTGCCTCAAAGAGCTGTAAACATCCTCTCTGTGTTTGCTTTTCTCTGTGTTTTAGAACAAAAATCACTGCTGCTAATTAGGAGATTGTTTTTGCATTGCTGTTATTCTGCACGCCCTGACACTTGGAGCAGAGTTAAAAAAGAAAAAAAAAGTGACTTATGAAGGCAGATGGGGTTTTAATTACTCAGTATCATAAACAAAGAACAGGAGAACAAAGAGAATAGAATAGAAAACAATGAAGAGTACCTGCAACCAAGCTCGCATTTGACTTGCTTTTACTGTTGGGCTGGAGGTTTCCTTGAGAGACGGCGTTATTAAACTAAAAGCAACCTCCTCGCTATGTATTATTCATTACATTTACGGCAGATGCTTGCTTGAAACAAAGGAAGAACCAGACAGCTGACAGAACAAAAGCCAGTGGAGCTTAGCAGGAAAAATAAAGGAGTGCTGCCTTCAGTAGAAAAGTCAAGGGGAAAAAGCATCACATTACCATAAAGTTGTCTGAAAGGAACCCACAGAAGCACTACCGTCCACATCGGAGCTCCAAAAGAACTTTTTTTTTTTTTTTTTTAATTTCTGACACAGCCGGTATTAAATAAAGACATGTGGGTGGTTCTGCTCCCTGCAGCTGATGGAGCGAGCTCCCAGGCCCGTTCCTCGCACAGCCGTCCACCTCTGCATCATCACGTTTGTCATGGGGGCCAGCATCCACCTGGTGGGAGACTCCATCAACCACCGGCTCATCCTGAGCAGCTACCAGCTGCACCTGTCAGTCAGAGAAAACCCAATCATCAAAGACCTCAAACCGGCTTCACTGGTAAGCCGCCCGCGAGCTCCATCACGTTCACGCCGGCATCGAAATTTATTGCGATGATTTATGAGTTTTTACCCGTCAGGTGTGGGCATTAGCGCTGGTGACTAGAAACTGGAAAGTGACTCTGGTTTTCCTCCCGGCTCAACGTTATTGTTTTCCCAAAGAATGCTTGCGCCCCTTCTGCGACTTTATTATGAAACAAGCTTCTTCGTCTCTGTCCGCCAGCACGCTGCGCATCTGGAGATCAATTATGATTCATGCAGGTTTATGCCGCAGCAGGGAAGAGCTTGTTTCCCCTCAGGAGATGATGAGTTTGATATGCAATCACTCCTCTCGATCAGAGTCTGTGACCTGTGAGTTAATTCAGGACTCCCGTTTGGGTCTGTTTTCTGAATGTTGGGCTTCAGAGCATCGCTGTTGCTCTGACAACAATCAGAAATGAAAGTTGGCACTGAAGCGCGCACTCCCATGGACTCACTAACAAGCTGCTTGATTGATAATGACGCCTCCTACTTGGTAGGTTTTTCAATCTCGGTGGCGACAGATTCTTGGAAATAACACAAGGCAGCGCCAGGAGCCATAATTTTATTGAACCACGTCTCCTTGGGTTTATAACAGCTCAGGAGAAGGGAAATTTTTAACTTGGTGGAGAAAATCTAGGTTGAAATGAAATGAAAATGCACTTAAAAAACCAAGAGTAACCAAAGAGCTTCAGAGCAGGTAAAATACGGAGACAAAAATTATTTAGGTCATTTTTAAATCAGATAAAAATTATTTCAGTCGTCAATGTTCTGCTGGCAAAATAAAAAGAAAAACTGAAACTATTTTCTTCTGACTCATTACAGTCACTCCTGGATTTTATGATTGTCTTTGTGATTTGTATGCGGTCAGAATCAGATTTTTTTTTTGGTGCTACTTTTGCAGTGTGACTGCAATGCGCCACATGAATCATGCACTTGACATCAGGTGAGGCTGAGGCATCATAGTAGAAGATGGGAGTTACCAGCCACTTCAACATAATGTTTATCTTACAGTTTTTGCAGAAAATTTGCAATAAACACACAATTAATTAGCATGAAAAATGCAGGGGTACATTAATTTTGCGTGAATTTCCAAAATCGTGAAATTCCAAAAAAACTGAAGGGACTTCCATGAATAAGCTTTTTGATAAATAAAAAACCTTCAGTTTCTGACGAGACTGTGGCAATAATATCGACTCTGGTCAGACAAACCTGACCGGTGCTTCACTTAGTGTTGGTACGGCAGACTGCATGAAACTAAATATTTAATAGTCTTAAGTTGAATGGAGGTGATCCAGGTATATCTGGAAACTTTTACAACTTTTAATGGTTTTTGTTTGTTTCGCTAGACACATAGCAATCTGCTTGTAAATCATTAATGCCCTCATTTTCACCAAATATGCTGTCACTGAGTGTACAGCAGCACATCATTACTGAATAGCATGAGTGCGTCAAAGCACTGGAACATTTATAATTGCGTGCTTTTAGGAATTACTGCTAGTTATGTCAGCTGGAACTATAGATAAAATGGCTGTTCGGCCACCCAAAGGTTAGGGGGGATAAATGGGAACAGGATATTTTTGTACACAGCTGGTTGCGAACAACAGAAACCAGTTTGACTCTACATGAAATTGTGACCCCTTACTCTTTTTCCCCCCTCTTTTACAAGTAAATATCAGATTGCTGAATATTTTTATTTACTTAGGTTGAATTTCTTTGATGATCGTAAACATCTAAGTGTCACTAAAAAGCTGGATGATAAAGAAAAACAAATCAGAGGCAAATTATCAAAAACAAACCCTGCTGCAATATGTGTATTATTTTATACACATATTATATCATTTGCCTAAACGTGTGATGGTTTGTTTGTTCTCCATTAAGAGCTGTAAAAGTTTCCAGATATACTTGGATCGCCTCCATTTAAATTAAAACTATTATACATTAGTTTCATGCAGTCTGCCGTACCCACGGGTTTAGTTTGTGAAAAATCACAACATGAAGGGCCAAGTGCGAGTCGTGATGTCCTCCTAATTAATCCCCTGTGCTGTGTCTGAAAGTGTGTGCATCTGTTATCTTTCTCCACACTTTTTTTTTTGCTCATATGTTTCTGCTCCCATTTTGTGTTCCGTCTCTAAATGCGTTTCTGAAATAAAGCATACTGCATCAGTAGGGGGCAGTGTTGCATAAAGCTGAAACACATGGTTGGCTGAAAGTACTGGCGGGTTTTTGGAAGGAGTTCCTGTCTCTGATCCAATGTTTTTGTCCTTTCTTTACAGATCGATTCATTTGAGCTGCTGTATTTTTACGATGAGCACCTGGGACACTTAATGTGGTACGTGTTTGGGATAATTGCACATATGATTTATAGATGCAATGAAATGGTGCAGGATGAGTTTGAAAGCAGCGAGTCATGATTTATTTTACCCATTACTGATCTTAAATAAACCAAATTTATTCAAGATCATAAATTTGTTTTATAAACAAGCAAGAGTTAAAATTCTGAGAATGTTTTAAACAATTTCGCTGTCTTTTAGCTCATGAGCAAACATATCGCAGAAGCTATTGTGATTTGCCACCATTACTTATATATTAGGTTATTTCCAAAGGCTCTTGACCGAGCTCAAAGTAGGCAGTGGCATTTACATTTGCCCTAGTTCTGAGGAGAAATTAAAGGGAGGAATTTATTATCAAAGGCATTTTTTATGCCTCATCAAAATTCAGTCATAATCTCTGCTGGTGTGTCCAGTTCTCTGTGTGTGAAATTCAGCAAAAAAAAAAAAAAGTGCCGGTCTACAAAGTCCATTAATGTTAGGAGTGACCAACACAATTCTTGTCAAATAGGTGGGGAACAAAAACAACAACAACCTTAAAATAAGTTGAATTTCTTTTTATAGTTGAAGCAGAATCTGAAACTTACAACTTAACGATGTTCCAAACTTACATCTGAGCCCTGCTATGAAATAAGATGTGATTCAGGTTTGATGTGCTTTTCCTACATGTAGTGTGATGTTATCTGTGAAAAGCGCTATACACATAAAGTTTTACCTACTTTTTACTTACAAGGACCGCTGCTGTAAAAGCTTAACTCAGTCCCTTGTTGAAGCATGGGGATACAGTTTCCTTATCAGCTCATATTTTGAAAGGATTTAATATGAAATAACCAAAAACATAAATAAAAAAAGTAAAAGTAACTCAATAAGGTCATAGGACGTAGTAAAGTACTAAATTCCAGCCCATTGATCGGGATGTTACACCCACTATGCTGCACATTATTCAAAAACATTGCAGGACTTTATGTTCCCACTGCTGCTGTGGGATTGTGTGGTTACCTAGCTATGGGGGTGACGGGATTCTGGCCTCAGGATGGGGGGGCTGGCCTGTGCTCTTCTTCCCTTCTCCATATCTGTTTGGCCTCGGGGATCCATCACACAATTAAGATTCCGTTCGCTTTTCAGAGCAAAACCGCCTCGACACATGCAGGCCACCAGCTTCTTTCACATGGTACACCTGGAACGCAGAGGCAGGACACGTAAAAAAATAAATAAATAAATGTAAAAATGTGGCTTATTATTCACAAGCCTTTTGTCCTTGTGGATAATAATCCTTTTATTTAATTACCAACGTGGTATCTAACTGCAGACTGACTCAACCTTCATCCACTTAGCCAATTACAAACCCGGCTGTCATCGCCGAAAACGCCGAGTGGCATGTAAATTCACTTTTTTATATAATGAATGAATTAGCGGGACTCTAATGACACGGACTGTGAATATCTCCTCAAGCTGACATTAGGTCACACGCTTCAAAGATGGGAACAAAAAGGAAGAAAAACTCTGAGAACCATCATCTTAAATTTTTTTAGAAGTCCTTCTCCTTGGCCTTTACACGTTACTCACAATTGGAGGAAATTTTTGGACTGAATATATCAACTACGAGCCTAAGAGAAGTTATTGGAAAACATATATGAAAAAAAGCCTCTGGCTGCCTTCCAAGAAGTGAACCAAGGTGTGTGAATATAATATCCTTTTTATTATATTTGAATAGATGGGAGTCGGTTTGGCAGGTTTGTAACTGTTGTAAGAGCTGCATAATTTCCTCTCAGCAGGAGAGATGTCCGACCTTGATGTTTCAGAGAGCAGTGATCAGTGTGAATCTATGTTTCAACTGTGCTTAAGAGTGGTTGGGATGATTTAAGTCCAAAAGTTGCAAAAGTAGTAATTTAGAAACATTCATTCAAGACAAAAAAAAAAAAGAAGTTTATTTCTGTTTATTTTTAATGTGATATCAGTTTATGAAGACTGGGCAGGTTCTGCTGATACAGTCATTTGTTTTTAAGCCTGCTGGGTTTATTTTCAGCAATTAAAGTCGTGTAGCTCCACTCTCCCTGCCGTTTAATTTACAGCTCAGGAATGTTGCTGCTGATTGAGTTTAGATATTACTCGTGTCGATGTTTCTTTTTAGTGAAGAATTTAAAAGTTTTACTCAATGCTGATTTAAAAAAAAAATTAATTTAATGAAGGGAGATGTTCATCTTCAGTCAGTCTAGTTTTGGTAAATGATTTTTATTTTGCACTAATTGTGCTGTGGCCTTGACAGACTAGTGAAGTGGTTTTGATGGGTTCATTTGGTGAATTTATGTGAATAAAATAACATTAATACTACCAACCAGATCACCCCTTTCTAAAACAAATCTGAAAAGATAAAGATGAACAAATATATTTTGTTCTGCTTCTTTTTTCCAGGTATATTCCATTCTTCATCATTGTGCTGATCTACTTCAGTGCCTGCTTCTCGGACTCTGAAGATCAGGAGAAAATGCCTCTCTCTGGTTGGCTGTTACTGGGACCCAGCTCTCTCTACTATTGGTCAGTCTTTTTTTAATCATTTTAAATGTATAGACTTAATCTACAATATTGCATGAATTACAAACAAATTGTTTTTACATTGATTCATTAGTCACATGATCTATAAGTGCGCGGGAAACTAAATGTGTGTCATCAGTTCAACTTAAAATGAGATCAGATTGATTCATCACATGCAGACTGACATATTTCAAACTTTTCATTATGTTAATTATGGTTTACAGCTAATGACAAACCATAGGACCAATGAAAAAGTTAAACCGGGAATGTCTGACCTTGTGCTGTACGGTGCATAGTTGCATGTTGTGCTGCATCAACATACTGTGGCATGGAGCAGACCAGTCTGTGGTTCTGCTGAGGTGTTCAGGAATCCCAGGTAGCTTTTCTGTTGCAACCTATGGCTCATCAACATTAAGTCTGCTGTCCTTCATTTTCCCCTCGACAATTCCCCATAGGTTCTCTCAGGTTAAGGTCAGGCCAGTTTGCTGGCTAGTCAGTCACATTGTCGTTAAAGCAGGTACTACAGCTTAAGCCCGAGTCGGCAGGTATCAAGTCTGGCTTAAAAATAAAATCAGCCTCTCTGTGAGATGACTCAGCAGTAGGAAGCTTGAAATGTTCTAAAGTTTTCTGAAAAATGTCACTACTGACAACAGACTTGATAAAACTCTGTGGCACACAGGACCCCCCCCCCCAAGGCAAAACTGACTTTGGAAACCTCACATTGGACTTCAAGCAACTTGGATTCTGTGCCCCTTCACTCTTCCTGCAGACTCTGGAGGCTTGATTTCCAAATGAAATATGAATTTTGCTTTGATCTGGCAAGTGAACTCTGGACCTCTGAGCAACCAGGCAATCATTTTTCTCCTTGGACAATAAAATGTTTCTGGTCCAGGGGTGTCATAACACAAGAATTATGACACTAGCAGCCCATTACTTGGATACATTTCTGTCGAGTGGCTCCTAAAGCTGCAGTACGTGACTTTTGAATCTTCCCAAAACTCCTGAATGGGCTTTGCTGGGGCACATATTCTCACTTTTTTTCCTTCCACACAACTTTCAATGAATATGTCTGGACAGTATCTTTAGCCAAGACTTTTGGCTTACTCTCCTACTGATGGGCAATAGCATAACCTTAACGTAAGATTTCTGTATTCTGTATTCTGTATTCTCATTTTTAGAGAGACTGAATTTTAAATTNGTTATTTANGTTTAAGCCATATATATAATGTGTGTGTTAAATCAAAAATATTTCAATAAATGACTTTTTCTATCATACTTTAATGAAATGAGCTGGTACCTCGGTTAGCCTTTTAATTAAATGAAGTTTATCTTAGACCGTCTCAGTAAAGAACCTGCAAGAAAGACCCCACTTAAACACACTTCAGACATACTTGAAAGAGCATACTTCCCCAGGAAGACGCACACTGACTCACAAAGGGAAATGCTGTTGTTGTTGGAAATGATGCCTTGTGTGTGCTTGATGCCAATGAAAATCATCTTGAAGCAAAAAGAAGACAATTATAGCAGATTTCATCACAACGGGGCAAAATGTTGCATAAGGACATTTAAAATGTTGTATAAAAAGCACCAACATTACTGGCATCTCACTATTTCTCTTCATCACAGAGTCCAGTTATAACATCTGGGTTTTTTTCACTCTGTTGTGAAAAGAAGCCAAATAACAAACGGCACTAATAAAATTAGAAATGGCTCGACTGTTTCAATTTTTTTAAGGCCTCCTACTGCAGTGACATGCATAGCAAAACAGTGCAAACACCAACACAGAATATCAAAGAATTACGGCTGCAAACAAGCACATATATGCATGTGAATATTTACTCACCGTAAAGCCATTTGATGTTTTCGGGATGATTCGGGACAGTCGTGTGAAGCAGAAACGGGCTAACAGCCCCTCGGCTTTTTCATCTGGTGCTCCTCGCTCTCTATAACGTACTTCATCTCTTGCCAAGAGTCATGACTGCATGTCGTGACGTTGCGACAGAGAAACATACATCTGCCAAAGTCGCCGTGACAAACATGTTTATAGTTCCTGTCACAGTGGTTCACATAGGGTCCACATAATGATGACACTCGGAGATGCTGCTGCCAAACTGGACTCGGTGAATGTGACTTTTCAGGATAAACAAGCGGCGCGTTTGTGGAGACCAACAAGCTGACAAAACGATGGTGGGGCTCTGCAGCTTAGATAGAACAATGTAGCTGGTGCACTTTGCTGATGCGAGTAAAAAGATTTATCGTTTTGGAGGACTATCAGAACAACAACTTTTTATCAGGAAACTTTCAAACTATATTAATTAAAAACAGCCAACATGCCCAGCCAGGTCTTGCTGTCGAAGCCAGTTCATCCTCAAAATAGATTGCAAGATATTAAAGGAGTGTCCAAAAACACTGCAGAGGTTTAAGTTATGTAGGAGGTGTGCAAGGATGAGACCTTTGCTGTCGATGGGAAAACACGCAGGCAAGACTAAAGTTTGCCAGGGAGGAGTGAGATGAAGGCCAGGACTACTGGAACAGCACTGACTTTACCATAAATTATGCTTTGCATAGTAATTCTCCTTTTTATGCAAAGAGACTCTTCTGGAGTAGGGGATAACATACTTGTCCATTATGAGTAATGAAAGAGATGATTTTATCTTTCTCCTTCTCGATTTGCACTTTGCTTCTGGTCTAACAAATGAAAAATAAGAAAATAAAAATGAGATTAAGTAATTAATACAAAAATGAAGTTGTAATGATTTGAAAATAGTCATATAGTATAATACAGTAATATTATGACTTTATTCTCATACAACTTTATTGTTGTATTATGTACTCATTTTTATTTTCTTATTTTTCATTTTAAACTTTTATTCTGGTAATTTTTTTTTTCTTTTCTTCGTTTGGTCCTAATACTCTGTGATACTCATCAGCTACTCTCAGTTGTTAAAAAACAAAAAAACTAAACGATACCTCAACTGTTTTCCTCAGCTAGGAAAAAACATTTTAGCATTTTTTAAGTTTTTGGGGTAAAATCATTTATTTTTTTTTACTTTTTTTTTGTTCGTTTGGTGTCAAAAATCTTTTCCACAGTGATGCTATTTGCTTAGGAAGTCCTTATAAATGATATCTTATTGCCATGCAGCTACAGGTTGCTTCATTACCACCATCCAAGCTATAACCACATCTTTGATTAATCTTTAATGAAAATCCTGTTGTGTTAATTTTTTTTAAACCTTTGTTTAATTTTGGTAAACGTAATCTAAAGCACATGTTTGCGATAAACACAAAGCAGAAAATATTGTCTGTTTTTCTAATAATCCGCAGCCTTCCAGTGGATCCAATTTAAACTCCCTTTTTTCTTGAGTGCATGTTCACCAAATCTGTTTTGGTTTAATGACGACTGTACCTGTAATTATTAGCTGTTGCAAATTATATTTAACTTATTAAATGTAGCCATTTGATAGCCTGAAACAAAAATAACTCCTGCTGTTTTTCTCTTTTTCGTCCCAAAGGTACTTGGCCACCGAGGGTCAGATAACTGGACTGTTCCTCCTTGCTTTCCTCGCCATGTTCACAGTGAGGATTTTCCAGCAGCGTAAAGGTCTCGCCCCGGACAGCAACAGCTCCTTTCTCTTTTATAGCTTCAGCGTTACTCTGCTGCTCGTGTTCCTGTGGGTGGCCTATTTGTGGGACGACCCGGTGCTACGCAACAAATACCCCGGACTGTTTTATGTTCCAGAGCCCTGGTCCTACTACACCTTACACATAAGGGAGAGCCACTGAATCGAACGTTCAAAGTCTAAATATAAGAGCCATCGGTGTTTTTATGATGTGACCGATTATTTCTGAAGCGCAGGTGAAACCTATAACCCAGACAGTATTCAGGCAATCCCCAAAAACCTGCTGAGCACCGGCTTTTTTGTGGTATTTTTAGGATACGAGAAAAACACTTGTGTGGAGAAAATGTTCTTTTTTTTTTTTTTAAAGATTTTTGCATTTTTAAATGTTTTGAGGATTGTTGTCTATTAAAGTTAAAGAGTATTTACCCACTAAAGAAAAAGGAGTATGTTCCCGTTCCTCGTTAATCTGTGTTGCTCATTATCCCAGTTGGTCTCATCCGGACCTGAAGCCTACCGTATGTTTTAATGTGCTACTGACATTTTTTGATGATGCATACCATCATGAGAACAATACATCGACTCATATTTTCAAGCAAATGTATTCGGATGCTAAATCTTGCACATGTTGAAATGTTGCAGAAAAACAGTCGCATTAACCAGAGTGTGAGACAAACAAAGTCTCACCTCAAAGGATCCTATTATTCTCTTACTAAACCAGTCGATATAAATCTTTCAGCGTCTCAGAGGAAACACGGTTGCTTCTCTGTGGCTTACAAATGTGGAAACAAAAGTGATTCCTGACACATTTAAGGAAAATAATATGCATGCTTTGTATTGTTTTTGCTGCAAAACCTAAAAATAAGAGTCAAAGAGGCTCTTTCCTCCACACCATCTGTTTTAGGTCAAACATTTACAATGCGTTAACACAGAGGGGAGTCGCCGTGCTTGGCGTTTGACTGGGAAGCTGCGTACGTTAACGTGGCGCTCTCATATCCTCCACTGCTCTGTTTTCACTCGATGCACCAGATGTCGGCGGAAGGGATTTAGTAACATTCAGCATCTGGATGTTTCTCAGAGATGATGCACTGCAGAATGCGACATATCT
>NW_015113114.1:309003-345787 GCF_001443285.1 Poecilia latipinna | reverse complement strand
CGATAAACACAAAGCAGAAAATATTGTCTGTTTTTCTAATAATCCGCAGCCTTCCAGTGGATCCAATTTAAACTCCCTTTTTTCTTGAGTGCATGTTCACCAAATCTGTTTTGGTTTAATGACGACTGTACCTGTAATTATTAGCTGTTGCAAATTATATTTAACTTATTAAATGTAGCCATTTGATAGCCTGAAACAAAAATAACTCCTGCTGTTTTTCTCTTTTTCGTCCCAAAGGTACTTGGCCACCGAGGGTCAGATAACTGGACTGTTCCTCCTTGCTTTCCTCGCCATGTTCACAGTGAGGATTTTCCAGCAGCGTAAAGGTCTCGCCCCGGACAGCAACAGCTCCTTTCTCTTTTATAGCTTCAGCGTTACTCTGCTGCTCGTGTTCCTGTGGGTGGCCTATTTGTGGGACGACCCGGTGCTACGCAACAAATACCCCGGACTGTTTTATGTTCCAGAGCCCTGGTCCTACTACACCTTACACATAAGGGAGAGCCACTGAATCGAACGTTCAAAGTCTAAATATAAGAGCCATCGGTGTTTTTATGATGTGACCGATTATTTCTGAAGCGCAGGTGAAACCTATAACCCAGACAGTATTCAGGCAATCCCCAAAAACCTGCTGAGCACCGGCTTTTTTGTGGTATTTTTAGGATACGAGAAAAACACTTGTGTGGAGAAAATGTTCTTTTTTTTTTTTTTAAAGATTTTTGCATTTTTAAATGTTTTGAGGATTGTTGTCTATTAAAGTTAAAGAGTATTTACCCACTAAAGAAAAAGGAGTATGTTCCCGTTCCTCGTTAATCTGTGTTGCTCATTATCCCAGTTGGTCTCATCCGGACCTGAAGCCTACCGTATGTTTTAATGTGCTACTGACATTTTTTGATGATGCATACCATCATGAGAACAATACATCGACTCATATTTTCAAGCAAATGTATTCGGATGCTAAATCTTGCACATGTTGAAATGTTGCAGAAAAACAGTCGCATTAACCAGAGTGTGAGACAAACAAAGTCTCACCTCAAAGGATCCTATTATTCTCTTACTAAACCAGTCGATATAAATCTTTCAGCGTCTCAGAGGAAACACGGTTGCTTCTCTGTGGCTTACAAATGTGGAAACAAAAGTGATTCCTGACACATTTAAGGAAAATAATATGCATGCTTTGTATTGTTTTTGCTGCAAAACCTAAAAATAAGAGTCAAAGAGGCTCTTTCCTCCACACCATCTGTTTTAGGTCAAACATTTACAATGCGTTAACACAGAGGGGAGTCGCCGTGCTTGGCGTTTGACTGGGAAGCTGCGTACGTTAACGTGGCGCTCTCATATCCTCCACTGCTCTGTTTTCACTCGATGCACCAGATGTCGGCGGAAGGGATTTAGTAACATTCAGCATCTGGATGTTTCTCAGAGATGATGCACTGCAGAATGCGACATATCTTAGTATTCTTGAAATGAGACGGACTTAACTTGAAAGTAACTTTTCAGCAAGATATAGAAGCATTTTTAAAAGTCAATAAGTCCTTAATATTGATGGAAAAAGTACTTGTTTCATCGGCAGATATTTTCACTTAAAACGTGGGAAAAATGTCTTGTAAGTGAAATAATCTGCCAATGGAGCAAGTTCTTTTTCCATCAGTATTAAACACTTAGTGACTTTAAAAAAAGCTTCTATGTCTTTCTGAAAAGATACTGGTAAGTTGGTTTTGTCTTATTTCAGGAATACTAAGATATTTGCCCTAAAAAAAAGTTGGTGAGACATTGTTTTTTGCAGCAAGCTAATATTATAGCTAAACAACAATAAAAGAAAATGAGGCATTTTTTTTTTTTTTTTCTTTTTGCTTTAAACAAAGCCCCCTTTCCCCTTCATTTTGCAATTTTGGCATATTTCAAGCTTCGGCTAGGAGACGGGAAGTGTTTCTCATCAGTGCATTCTGTCACTAATCCCACTCTGTTGGCCTAGTTTCTCTCATTCCACCTGCTGCACGGCTGCAGGGGTTTGGAGCCTATAGCAAGCAGCAGGGTGCACAAACTGCTGGGATAATAGTTGGAGACAAACAAGCCTTCAGCTTCTCATCTGGGGCTATGAGTAATTTACCTTGATTTGATTTGAATGGGCCTTAAGCATATAAGCCTTTGTTTTCCCCACATAGTCATCCTTTCATGTTGAAGTATTTGGTGATTCTGTGCTACTGCTGACTTTTTCTTTATGTGGGAGTGGTAAGGAAAGGGCCAGTGCGGCCTGTTGGATCTGGTATCAGCGTTTCCATAGCAACACGTATTAAATTGCACTACAGTCCATTGCAGCTGGACTTTAGACAGGTGGAGGCACAGGTGACGCTGGTAACAGAGCACACTCTTCTTCCAGGAAGGAAGCGCAGCAGCTTTAGAAATGGTAAGAGAAAGAAAGAATCTCCCTAAAGGCTTCTTGTATATTTTAACATGAATCAGTCTCGTTTACATGACAACTAACACGAAGCTCTTGTTGCTCTGCAGGCTAAATTCTTCACACCAGCTCAAATTAGCGGTAAGAGCTGTTTGTGTTTTGTTTTCCTTCGCACTTCCTTATACAATCACTTAACCGTTTCTTGATACTTAAGGATCAAATTAAAAAAATCAGCTAAACATCTTTACTCAAATCAGTCTCGACCAGCTTCTTTGCTTTATTTAGGAACACGTAGTAACATTTGTACCGTTTTCTCTTTGCAGAGTTCAAAGAATGCTTCGCCTTGTACGACAAAAAGCAGAAGAGTAAAATCGAGTCAAAAGACCTGATAACAGTTATGCGCTGCCTGGGAACAAGCCCCACGCCTGGTGAAATAGAAAGGCATCTTCTTGTCCACAAAATCGGTACGTACACTGAGAATAAAGATTGAAATGTAATGTTTAACTGTTAACCCTTCAGGTTCTCCACTCAGGACAGTCGCTTTGGTTTAACCTTCTCTTAAACATGATTCGAAAGTTCTTATTCACTTTTTGCTTCCTGTTACTCACACTTTCTGAGAATATACAAATGTTGTCGTTATCGGTTCTCCAGGGTTTCATTAGTTGTTTTTTTTCCATGCAATTTTAAGTCCTGAACCAGACTATTTCAGTAAGTTACTGAAATAAGGCCTTAAGGCACTTTGCTTCCAGCAGCCGGAGCCTAAAGATTTTGCTGAATCTGTGAAAAATAACAGATACCCCAATTTGACAATCAGAAAACAGGATTTTATAACCAACAATGAGAGACAAGCTGGAAGCTTGACATTTCTCAGGCTCTGCTTTCTTTCTTTTTTATTTTTTATTTTTATCCGTAACTATATAGCTTTCAGGTAATGTGCTTCTCTTTCAGAAGGTGCTTTTAAGGCGGAGCCTTCGGAGTGTCGGAGTGTTTTTCTCATTCTTTTGACACATTTAAAAAGACCTGTGCAAATCCTGAGATATTGATCAAAACCACATGAAACAGATGCAAGAACGTTTGGCTCCTAGGAGCTACAGGTGGTTTAAAAATATGCCGAAATAAGAAGAATGTACAGACACACACACGCACGTCGCTTTGTAACACTCATGTTTTGACTGCATGTGGTGAATGAACATAATGTCTGTTTAGGAAAGACAGGCGAGGTAGACTTCTCTACCTTCCTGATCATGATGCACAGGCAGATGCAGCAGGAAGACCCAAAGAATGAAATCCTGGAGGCCTTTAGGATGACGGACAAGCAGAAGAAAGGACAGATCCAGGCAGCCGAGCTGCGGGCCAAGCTGACCACCTTAGGAGAGAAACTCACAAACAAAGAAGGTAAATTGTTCTAGCAAACTGACTCATATTGAGTTAATTTGACCAAAATCCTTTGATTAGCAACAATAACATGCTGATTTCACATGTCACTGTAGTACTCTAGCTGCGTGTTGCAATAAAACTGACTACGTTTAAGGTAATTTAACAATATTGTTTTAAGTGGTTGGTATTTTTTGAACATTTTGTTCAGCTAAGAGTGAAAAGCGCACATCTCTTTAAAGCTGTTGTATCCTGCCAGAGATGCCAGAGTCAAAGGACTGATAAAATGGTGTGTGCTCTTACATTTTCTTACATGACTTTAGATAAGACAAAAAAAATATCAGTAGTAAAAGTATTAACTTTTGTCCAGACTCCTGCTCTTATCTAAATTGACAATTCACCAAATTTCTGGATACATTTATTGTATCTTCATCATGTTTTGTAATGATATATATAAAAAAACAATCAGAATGAGTTTGGCTTTTGACTTCAGCTCTGTGACTCCCTGACAACTCACAAGCTGTTCGCCTCCATTAAAGTATGGAAATGTTCTTTCCCCATCTGCCCAAACAACCTCAGTGTCTAAAAAAGGAGTTTTTTCTATCAACAAATTATTATTTTTTTTAACTGCAGTTCCATCACAATTTGAGGGGCTGCGCTCATCATGCCATCTTGGCGTTTCCTGATGGATACGCCATCTGTACAGAAGGCACCAACAAAAGTACTTTTATCATATTATAACAGCAAGAAAAATAACTAAAACTGAAAATGCTGATTTTACACGTTGGTTCTTGTCGATCATGTTGAATCTTGACTCGGTGCTGCAACGCAGGTCGCGTCTGCAGGAGGTTAGAAAAAGAACAGTTTATTGTAGCAGTTATATTGAGAAATGTTCAACACCCATATATTTCTGCAGAACCTCAGAGGGTACGAGAAATCGGTGGTGCTTAAATAAAAAAAGCACGTTTTGTAAATTTTTTGTTTTTTATATATTGCCTTTAACACTAAGAACTTTTTGGTGTGAACTTTTACACCTGAATTTCCCCACATTTGGCGAAATAGAAAGACATTTATTTATTGTCCTTTGCAGGAGAGTAAAGGATGTTTTTATTCCGTTCTACCTTAGTTGGTATGGACATGGATGTGTTTATTGTCATTGCTAAAAAAAATTAACGACAATTTCATTTTTTTTTTTAAATGAAAAGGTTTCAATTCAAACCTTTTCATCGGTTCATTTCGTTGGAAGACCGGTCCTTCCTTACATTTTATTAGGAGCCTTCTCTCCAGATCACATTAAAAGGACATTTGCAGGATGCCACTTTGTCAGCTTTCATTACCACAAATCCAGCTGGTTAAAAGCAAAACGGTTCTTTATTTTTGTTATTTTGCCTTTAGTACTAATTAAAGAAGTCAGTTCAGTTTGTTTCCATAACAGTTATTAAAAAAAAAAAAAAAAAACTATTCCACTATTCATACCCTAAGTAACATTATTCTTGTACTTAAAATAAAAATGTGTAATGCATTCCCCAAACTGCCAAGCCGTTATTTAAATATTTCCCTAAATCTTTTTTACAGACACAGTAGAATATCTCTTGTGTCGTTTCTGATGGCAACAACTATGAATCCCAAGCTGCGAGGTTTGATGGGACGACACACACAGAGGGGATGGTAACGTCTGGGTAAATCTCCAGAGGTGTTTGGAGCCTTTCAAAGCCCTCTTATTCAAACAGTTGCAGGCTTCATGTAACTCTAAGCACTGTCACTGGGTGGGTGTCACTGGGTGGGTGCCATGCACATTAAGCAGCTCATAGTTAAAAAGCCTGACTCAGTCTCAGCGGGAAAACAACCATCAAGTTAGTGGATCTCTGAACTGCTGAATATTAATGCCCCCTACACTAAAAGAGCAGACAACAGAGCTTTGGACTTTGACAAAAAAAAAAAAAAAAAAAAAAAAAATTACAAAAAGGGACCCGGGTTCCTGTACTGCTATAATGCAGCTATTTAAGGATTCTGGACATATTTGCAGAGGTTGTAAGGCTTTATAAAAAGCCAGATTAGAAAGACTTGTCTTTTTTTTTTTCTTTTTTTTTTGCGTCTGTGTGTGTGTGGCATGCTTAATCACTCCTTGGTCTCTTTTGATCATCCTGGTGCAGATTATCTCCTGGAACATTATACATGCAAAAATAACATTCATTCATCTTGTGTAATATTCAGATTAAACACTTTACACAAATTACCTAAAATTGTACAATTTAATCCCAGTTTCTAAGGGACAGAGCACAGTGAGCTACTAGTCAGATTCATGTCTGGCACACAGCAGTAAATCTAATACTTATCCTGCTGCTTTATTCAAAAATTTGGGCACAGAGCACGTAAAAGGCAGTGGGTTCATTTTTGTTAAAAAAAAAAAAAACATCATGAGAATTGCTACATTGCTGCGTCCCTACTGGTTAATTTCTGCAAAAGCAATTATTTTATGAGACTTGAAGTCTATACGAGCAGAACTAGAGAAATAATTGAGAATTTTAGAAAATACATTCCTATTTTTTTTTTCTGTCTGTTTTAACATGGATTCAAACTTCAACTTTGCTGGTAACACAACGAACCGTAAAATACAAACAAACAAAAACCTAAAAAGCCTTAAATGACTGAAATACTTGGCGTAGCTTTGAAAGCCTTCTTGGTCTAAAATCATATTTAAATCTGTTGTTTCTTTTCTCTTTTCTTCCTTCAGTGGACGACCTCTTCAAAGAAGCAAACGTCAAGTCAAACGGTGTTATTAACTATGAAGCGTTTACTCAAATGGTGACACTGCCACCAGTCGATTATTGATGATTTCAGGTAAACAAAAAAAGTCAATCATCAAATGAAAGTGGTTTAAATTGAACTGGAGACACAACAATCTTGATTTTTTTTCAACTTTGTGGAAATCCTAACTCTTCAGTGCTTCAGACAGAGGCCCTTGATCAAATCAAAAGATATTATTTACCTTAACACTTGAGTACTTTCTTCATGAATCAGCACTGCATGCTGTAGAATACTTCATAATATTATTGTGCTAATCTAAATTGACATGCTTACATTTTGTTTTGAAATCTGTATTCTAACAAACTATCTTTTAATGTTCCTCTGGGGTTGGACATTTGTAAACTTACCATTAAATTTATAATTTGAAAATAACATTTTTCTTGATATGCTTTCAACACATTTGTGTTCATGACTTGTATTTATTTAGCTAAACTCAGTCTGTGTAGAAAAAAATATGTAATAAAACAATATTAATACATCAAGACTCATTTGTAGATTCACTCAACAGATTTGTTTCAGATCAGAAAAAAGACAGACAAGGGATTAATAAAACTGTTCAAGTAGTATAGATTTGGAGAAAAAAATGATCTGCTTTTATTTTAAAATTGATCAAAATCAGAGTTTGATATTTGGAGTTACATCAAACTACTCTTGTATGTGTTGATCTTCTTGTTACTTGTATTTAGTGCCAGTGTTCACTAATAAATGCACTTTTTGGTGGTATTAATGTTTTTCTTCATAAATAGATTTCTAATGCACCTATGTGAAATAAATACAAATGAAAATAGGAATAGTTTCCACTCATCTTTTCTTTGATTACATGAAGTCCCCCACTGGCATAAGCCAAACATCAGACGATGTTCCCACCTCTGCACTTTCCTGTTTGTGATTTTCTTCTGGTGGTGAGCGGTCCACTTTTCTCACTCTTGGTCCAAGTAGACCAAAATGTTGTCCACTTTGAACTGCCTTGTTGCTGAAAATGTGCTATATAAGTAAAATTACCTTGCGTTGTCCGCTTGTTCTCCTGGAACCTCAAAAGCTTTGGCAAGATTTCTCCTCATCGGTGGAGTTCTGGGTTGTTTGTAGGGAGTTCACAGCAGCTGAGGACACAACTCTCAGTTTTATTGAGAGAGATCTTCATAAATCTCCCTACAGGTGGTTCTTTGAATTCTTCTGATTGTTGTTTTGACTCCAGTCATGACCAGCTTATGGCATCGTGTCTGCTTCAAATACCATTAGAAAGTTGCACAAAAATGTTGAGAGAGCACTTTGAAGTTATCCACTATGGGAAATGGTGAACCATTATCTATATAGCTTCCACATTAAAACCCAGCAGTTTTTAGTAGGTGATAATGTCATCTAAGAGCCTCTATAATCCTCTTTAATATCTCACAAACTGCAGAGAAAACAAATAATGAACAGAAAAATATTTTACAGCATCAGCAGAAACGTCGCCTTTCCCCTGTGGCATTCCCTCTGTGACACAAGATAAACTGCAAACACCAGCTTGCCTTAGTGCTGCTTAGAGGCTTCATAAGAGAAGATTATTACCCTAACCCTATCGCTTTAGAGGTTTGTTAATGTTAAAACTCTCTTTACCTTAGTATAAACACAATCTATAGGAAAGAATCATTCAGCACCTCTTAATTAGGAGATTGTTTCAGCTTTGGAGTCAGCTTTTTCCATATTGTGAACACTTTTGTAAATAAAAGCTAAGCTTCTTGACCTTTTCTTTTTAAATCAGCTTTGTTGCACAGTATGAAAGACGTTGAAAATAAACCCTTACGTTTACCACACACACATGTTTTGTTGCTAGACAGCAGACAGAAAAGTGAAGTGTGGATCGATGCTGAGATACGTTGCTATTTATCAATAATCAGGTTTTCAAAATGTGTCTGAAATTATGCCTGAAGAATTAATTCTCCATGTGAAAAAAAGTTTCCATACGTCAACTAATGAAGCAAAGGGGACCAAGTGAATTCTTGTTAAAACTTATTCTATCAATCAGATTACTTGCACATAATCAAGTGTACTTAATATTAATTGGTTGAAGATGATGGCGAGGTGGACGATGGGGTGGAACAGGTGTCACAGAAAAGAGTTCATACAAATCGAAAGCAACTATATGAATAAGAACCAAAATGAGGGGAACAAACAAAGCCCGGAGTAAAATTTTACTATTTGCAACTCGGCTTTGTGAATTACATGCAGAGGATGCACTAATTAATAAACCAGCTCTTAAAATATATTTCACCCCAAAACATAGAAAACACCACAACACCAGGAGTCAGATGAGAGGGAGACGATAAACGGGAGGATGGATGATCTCCCGTTTATTTCATAACAAGTTAATAACGTGAAACGCAACTTAAACATGATTAAAACAATAGACTGACACTAATTCTGCACTGCTGAATTTGAAATGAACTAAACTGATTAAAGGATAAATGTTTATTAAACATTTCACTGCTGCCTGAAGTTTAAAGGGACTCATTGGTAACTTGAGAGAGATTTGGTAAAGAAAACAAAGGAACATTAAAACAAAGTGAGTCGCAGCACCAAGGATGGAACAGGAAAAGGTTTTGACCTTCTGAGGGTCACGATGAGGCGGCGTCGCCTTGTCCAGGGCATTCTTGGGGAACGTGCAATTCCAAGTCGCTTTTTGCATAATTTGGAAAAAAAATCTAGGTCAAAGTTTATTCCTTTGGCACTAACCGGTACTGGACGCACTGACAGAAACTTCTGCATCTTTCTGAACCCAACTCTCCTGAAGTTTCAGGAGGAGGCTTTCTCTCTGCCAATGAGAAAAAAGGAGGCAAAGAGGAGATTCTTTCTTGAAGATAACATGTTTGCATTTTTTCCCCCTTTGCTTTAAAAAAAAAAAAATAGCATTAAAATATTTATTGAACTCTTATGCAGGGTGTAAATACGCTCCATGGGTTTGAGTACAGTTGACTGATAAGAGCACGTAGAGGGTAAAATCACATTTTCTCCATAATTCGTATTCTCCACGGCACCGCTTCACCTGAGGCGTCAGAAATGGAAAAAAAACAAAAAAACAACTCGCAACACACAGGACGGTTTTATAAAAGGAGACGTTTCGTTTGTTTATTTTACAAGGCCTGTTGAACATGAAAAAAGGAGCACTGCTTTCACTGAAAATGATTTTCCTTTCAGAGGAAACGTTCATCCGTTTAGAGAAACCATCAGCCACGTGAAGGCGGAGGTACAGAGATGTCCTTCGGACGTTGTTTAAACTTTCTATGTTAAAGACGAAGAAGTGCAGAAACATTCGAAGGTACCGCTGCAGCTTCGACGGGATCAAACAAACACTTTTAAAGCAGAAACCACAGCGTGTACATATATGGAGTAATACACATTTACCCATTAACTGCTCTTACATAACATGATAAAATATAGTGTCTTTTTCCCCCCCCTTTTTTTTTTTTTTGTTGAGACGTTTGACAATCATTTAAAAAGAAGCAGTACTCTAGCACACTGCATTTACTTCAAACTGAGAGCTTAACCAGGATTAGAAACACCAAATGGTTCACTACTCAAGTTGAGACGGCACTGGGCCCGCCAATACCTGAAACTGGCACCAGAACAAGTGGAGCCTGTGCAGCTCCTAGCACCAAATATACCTGTAGCTTCGATTTTCTTAAACATTTACTCTGACAGTAAAAAAAAAAAAAAACACAAACCTGTGCGGTAAAACCAAAGGGAAACAACTATAACCTCTTAGACTATTTCATGTAGCCTTTTTTTTTTTTACAAGCTGCTGCGGCCATTTAACAAGCTGAAGCGTTTATAAAGCCCACCTCTAGTCTGTTACATCTTTACAACCA
This sequence comes from Poecilia latipinna, assembly GCF_001443285.1. Classification (NCBI taxonomy): domain Eukaryota; kingdom Metazoa; phylum Chordata; class Actinopteri; order Cyprinodontiformes; family Poeciliidae; genus Poecilia; species Poecilia latipinna. The sequence goes on along the minus strand of NW_015113114.1, from coordinate 335,362 downwards.
ACTGCTGTTCAACCAAACTGAGAAAAACATAACAGAGACAGCGGTGTCAGGAACACGCAGCATGAAAAGGGCTCTGAAAAAAACCAGAGCGTGATATAAAAATAAAGAATTGGGGCGTTTTGAACGTGGGCATTAGCTTCTGCTTCAAAGGCTGCATATATATATAAAAAAACGCTGGACAAAACCACTGAGCTTCAGAGATGAAGCCAGAGCAGATGTTCCTTTGAGTGTGAGCTACCTGATTACCTCCGAGTGCCGGCTCCAGCGTTTCTCTGGCGTCTTTAGAGGTTATCTGCACCGAAGCTGGGAGCTTTGGACTAGAGCTGGAGCTAAAGCAGATTTTTTTTCCCCCTAAGGCTGCTGTTGGAAAACAGGAACTTTAAAGCTAAATCAGTTCATCACTCTGAGCATCTTTTCAAGACGAGTTACTCTCTTACTTTGTGGCATTCTGAGTTTCTGCAGATGGTAGCACAGGCAGACGCTTTATTCACACAAACTCACACGTCTTACCAATGCAAACGAATGTTCGTATCTCATCAAAAATGTCTGCTTTTTCTTGAAAAATTAAATGTTTGTGAAAGCTCTTAAATGCTGCTATAACATGAGTTACAAAGAGTCTCTTAGCAAAACAGTCCTGAATTCAGCGAAGAACTGCAACCATGCAGCTGTAAGTGGTGAGCAGACCAAGTTTCACAATGAGGCCTGGGATCATAAAACAAAACAAAAAGAGATTGGAAACAATGAGCTAATATAACCTCTCATGTTCCAGCTTTGTGCCATTATTGTTCTGTCCTAATTTATGCAGATTACTGAGCCGACTGACGGGACAAACTGCATATCAAAAACGGATGTATAAACTCTGCTTCTCTTAACCACGTTATATATTCTGCTGTCATGGTGTTGATGGTGGGATTGCTACACCTCCTACAGATTCCTGCTCATTAACAGAAAATAAAACATGCACTTGATCTTAGTTTTTCAGATTTCAGCACTGGACACATTTTGGTTGGTTACTCGGTGCCAAAATGCAGGTGGCGTTTGTAATTTTTTTTTTCTAGATTTTTTGACCGCATTGAATCTGCGTGCTGCTGGTACTTCTGACATAAATCTCTGATAAAAATGTGTGTAATAAAATCTTGTAAATTATAAGCAGATAGTTTGGAGCTGGTTTCACTTTCCTGCTAAGATCAATGGTACCCTTAAGAAAAAAAATCAAAATGGTGACCAGATGAAGAGCTCTTCAGGATGATGGCTCAGAGGTGTGCTTTCAAAGGCCTGACAATGTTTATATTTGCTTTTTGAAAAGCTTCAAACACAGTATGCCAATATAAATCCTGAAGACCAGTGTGTCTGTCAGAGTTGATCCAACTTGAAAACTGCCTGAATTGATCCTGAGCCTTGAGCCAACCACAGGAGTTAAAAATTCATTTAGATCAAAAAGGAGAATTTACTTTTAAGGCAGCTCTGATAATGAATAGACGAAAACAACAACATACAAATAGTGATCCAGCTGAACTCTTGGTTGAATGCTCCTGAGATACTTGAGATATTTGTCCTTTGAATGCAGCCTGGAAATTATATTTTCAATGGTCCTCGCTGATGCTTTGGTGGAGGTTCTGTTAATTAACAAGCCACATAAAACTCAATGTGTCAGGGCAAACTGCTCAGCCTCTGTTGAAGCTTTCCAAAGGCGTCAGATTTTCACATGAAGCCGTTTGGAGGTTCTGTCATGTTCTGGTGACGCCGGGTCGTTCGAAGGCAAAAACGTAAAGATAAAATGAGTTACAGCCATTTTACTGAGAGCTTAAAATGTTTGGTTCTGAATGAGAGCAAACATGGATATACGTGTGTTTTTAACTGTGGTAAAAAAAAAAAAAAAAACCCTCTTCATTAGTGGATACCAGCTGGTTAATCAACACATGACGACGATAAGCCCAGAATATTTGTTTTTTATCCAGACTATAAACATCTGGTGATTTTTTTCCCACTGTCGGCTCCAAACCAGGTCTGCTGAAGATAAGAAGCACCGACTCGCACCGCCAGCGTTTCTAGCAAACTCTCGCTCAACGATTGAGGAACTTACCATTGTAAAAGTAAAAAAGCGTAATTTTAGCCAATAAAACCTATAACCAATGATTCTGACACAACAGCTGTGCTTTGTAGCTACAAACTTACTACAAACTTTTAAAATCGGCTCTAGTTACAACTTTCAATAAAGGCATCTCGGTAGGTTTTGTTCTATCGGGTGCAGTCGCAATTAAAACCTGGTTTTCTGGACATAAACCTCGTGACCATTTCGCTGTGTTTAACTGTAAAACTGAATTCTAGTCGCTGCTAACCTGAAAAAGCTTGTAGACTTTCTCAAACGCAGCCTTAGAAAGCAGGAAAAATCCCTGGTTTCTGCAAACGGTTCTGGAGGTGGAAGCCTTTTGAGTGTTGAACTTTGACTGTAATTCATTTCATGTCTAGAAAGAATTTGTTGATCTAATTAGAAACTTCAGTCTGACACATGAACACATTGTGAATTCAGGGGTTCACATGTCAAGATAATTACGCCAATTTTTGATCCGACTCGCCAATCTTAAGGATATTCCAAATATTATGATGGTTCTGAAGATAATCCTCTGATTTATCACTGCCTTGTTAATAATCCTCCATCTTGGACTAATAAGGCAATCCAAGATGGAGGATAATTCAAAATACAGAAAACCAAACCTCTGCCACCAGACGTCCATAGAAATTGCCATGGATGTCTGTCATGTTTTTATGAACATGTCCACAAAACACCGTTAATTATTCCTCGTCGGCCATGTTTGTTTACTCTGAACTCTCGAGAGGTTTTGAGAGATTTCATGAGTAAAATTTCCTCATCGTCTTTGCCTGTTTAACCAAACCTGATACAGCTGTGATTTTTCAATGTCCTTTGGGGACTCTCAGGTTTTGAAAACTGAGAGTCGTGAATTTTAACTTGTTGCCGTGTGAACCAGGCTTTACACTTAAGCTTATCCTGGTAGGACATGCTTCATGCAGGTAATAACACAGTTTCTCTCAGGTGCCTTGTGTCCGCACTTTAAATCATACAGCAAAACATTTGAAAACCTACAAATAGGTAGCAATCTTTGGAAAGCTTCAGAAAGCCCTCAGACTTTTGACCCGACCCATGATGTTGAAAGGCTCCCTTTTTCGAGCAGGTACAGTTTGAGACCCATAATGCAAAAGAAGATTAGTGCATAACAGAAATGCTAAAAGCACAGGACTCAATGAAATGACACATGATCAGCTATGCACCACAGGTTTTGCTTCCCAACACATGTAGCACATATTAAAAGCCACTGAGCTGCATGTTTTAAGACTGCTGCAGTCATCAAAATAAAAAACACGCACTACAACAGAAAAGATTAGTGGTTTGTCTAAGTGTGTTAATGCATTGTAACTGGGTCGAACGAAAGCATCTCATCTTCTGTAAAACACTCCAACCTGCTAAACAGTCGTCGTCAAAACGCGGGATGCACAAAGTGCAAACAAATATTTCAGCTCTTGGTTTGTTGCAATTCTGTCCTTCGCATCAGCTCCAGGTGAACTCTGTCGTGTGTAAGTGACTTGATTGTTAATCGTTAGCAGAAGTCCCGGTGGTTGGCTCCCTGTAGAGGCCTGTGGTTTATTACCCTGTGGTTGAAGAGACGCCAGGAGAGCGGGACCTTAGTGGAGAGGCACGCCGCTGACGCCGGGGTCCTGACTGCACGTCTTGCAGCAGCTTGCCTGCATGCTTGGCTGGTGGCAGCGGCTGAGCGAGCGCAGAGTGTGACAGATGCGAGATGCCAGACGGTCGCGAAGGCAAACCGCTCCTGTGTGGATGACAGAGAGACGCACACGCTCATGAAAACGTCAGAGGTCACCGAGAGCAGAGGCTGCATGGTTTCTGGGGCAGGCTACCAGCAGAAAAACCGAGCTGGTCAGGGGGATTTTCCAGGATCTTGAGGCACACGGGGCTTAGTCCAAAACCCAGAATTAGCTCAATTTTCAAAACGACACCAGCATTATGTTTATCTTATTAAAGTAGCTAAGAAATGCTGAGCTAATTTTCTGCCCAGGTTAGTTTTTTTTTTTTTTTAATGAATGCAAATTAATGTGGCTGTAATGTGAAATAATCTTTGTGCAAATGATCAAACCCTTGCTATAACTCAGCTGAGTCTAAAAGAACAATCCCCCTGACTGAAAGTAATATGAGCCCCACTGAGTCAGCCAGACAGAGTTAGGACAGGAATCTGTGGAGGACACTGAAGATCAGGATGATGACAAGAAGGACATCCAGCATCAAAAACTTGAAAAAAAAAAAGAAAAGAAAAAAAAAGTAAAAATACCAGTAGAAATATGCAAAACGTTGCTCTGTTAAAGTAGCTCAACAAGTGAGACAATCAACTGATGCATGTTGCTTTTCCCAGATTTTATATCAGTATGTTTTTACTCCATTTCCACGTTTGGATGGATTTGTTGGATTTCATTTGGGCAGATGTTGTGGTTGGACCGAGTTAAATATTGAACACCATTTGGCAACATTTATTTGCTTTGTAACTTTTGGTGGGAAGCCAACTGCTTTGATGGACGAAAGAAAAGGAGAGAGAGAAAAAAAAAAGATCGGATATCTGCCACAGTTGGACGAGAGTGAAATTCAATTATCTTTCATGACTGATCTACTTGTGGGAAAATTAAGCTGCAATATTTGAGAAAGTGAACTCAGAGAGAACCGACTCGCCTTTAATGCTTATATTTGGGAAAGGGCTTGCGGGCTGCTGGGCATTTTGAAACCACCGTTGAAAGAAACCCAGAAATACGTGGAAAGCTCTGTGACAATGGGTTTAAAGGTTTCCTGTATTCCTGCAAACCGGTGTGAAGGACCAGGTTTGGGCGCTTGACGCAGCTGAAAGCAACATCAAAAGCAAACGGATGAAAAGTATATTTAACATGTAATTTGGTCATTCAGCTGGAAGTCAGACTGTCTGCACTTCTAGAAGAGAGTTCACATTATGAAACTTTAAACTTTTCAGGTCTGGAATCAGAGGAGTGACGAAACAGATCAGTGTGTGCAAAAGATGAACAAAATGTAAAAAGAAAAATGTGAGAAAAATCAAAGATTACATTCGTCCTTTGTAAGAAAAAAAAACAAAAAAAAAACAAGCACTCAATTTTATGAACATTCCTCTGTGACCTATATTAATATCAATATTTTTTGGCGTGGAAATCCACCCTGACCACCAGCAACATGTCAGAGAGATCCTGCCTCACTTCTTTACTTCACTTTTCATTATCAAACAATAAGCAAAAAGAAAATTAAACTGTTGCTAACAGCTGATGTGTGTTATTTATTTCCTTTTTGTTTTGGGTGACATAAATAGTCCAGAAAGCGACAGTGAAAGTGCAGCACAGTGAAAAGACGATACTGAAGAAGGCATCTCAATGTTTGAAAAACAGTATTTACCCAAAGGAAACTGCACATTAAATACTTCGTTAGTTTTGTAGCCTTCCACAGAGACAGACTGGACTCGCTCCAATTGAAGTGTTTTATGAAGGTGACCGAAGTCTTGGTCAGATGTAAAAAGCAATTTGGAGGTGTGAAACCTTTTAAAACCTTTTTTTTTTTTTTTTTGTGCACATGCTTCTGATTCTGAAACAAAACATGAAGACAAATTTGCTTCTTAAAAACCCTCCAAGCAGCACGCATAATCTCTATGCAATGACTCAGTCTACATTTCAACAAGGCATTCTGCAGCAAAGCATGGCATCAGTTTTTAACTTGGAGGTTATTGCCGTCTGTCAGTTTGATTCAGACTAATTAAGCTGCTCTCTTTCACAGCTACGTACCTCCAACATGGCAAAACTTAAATCGTAACATTTCTGTGGCAGTGCAGAAGATCTATTAGTATATATATGTTTTTCTCCTTCTGCATTAAATCAATATTGGCACAGTTGGACTTCCACAAGGGGAAATGTCTATTTTTGTCACTGTAATAGATTTCAGACTTTCGCTGTTTTCTGTAAGCATAAATAAAAGCAACAAACACCAGAAACCAAAAACCGCCGAGCCACAAATGACACTTTTTAAGATGTATGAAATCTTCTTCATCTTGTTCATTCAAATCTTCATCCAATTCCCTTTATTGAACGTGATTCATGGGGAAGAAAAAAAAACTGTATTAAAAAAATACAATATTGTTTTTTAAAACAAGACATAAGAAACAAAAATAAGTTAGAAACATCCAGCAAAAGATTCAAAGAAATTCATTGTCTGTTTCCATTCAAAAACTTGAATCATTTTCACTATTTCGGAGCTCAATCTGTCCTTGTAATTAGCGCTTTGTGTTGTAGGAGTAAAGTTTGTTTTACCATCTAATGCTTCATCTTCCCACAATAAAAACACAGACAAAAGCCCACACTTTCCTGCTGCAATCCGGTGATTAATAACACGCCTGCGACAGAAAAGGACTTTAACAGACAGCATTTCAACTTGACAACAGACATCCATAAATCTCTGAGTGTCAAAAGTTTAGCCTTTAAGTGAGCACTCTTTTAATCAGGGTAAATATTTAATCGTCTATGTGCGGATCAACAGCAGCATCAAATCATCATCATCATCATCAACACAAAAGATTAAAATGTTTTCATTTGTAAACCTGCGGCTCCAGAGCTGCGGGAGACGGCAGACAGCAGGTGGCTAATGTCTGAACCATCTGTTTGAAGGGGGAAGAAAAGTAAAGAAAAACAGAAGAAATCATCTATTTCAATAATTGTACGCACATAATGAGGAAGCAAACCAATAATTGTGATGAAGGAGAGTAAAAAAAGAAAAACGTTTTGCCCAGAAAAGAAGACCGTCAATGTTTATGTTTTTAAGATGAAATGCTTTTAAAATGAACTCATCTTTCAGTCCTCATAAATATGACCTTTAATTTAAGGATATTGATCTAGGAAGGCAAAAAAAAAAAAAAAAAACTAATCCCCAATTAGTAAAATATGCAAGGACTGGATTTTATTATTTGCTCTTTTATTTTATTTAAAGCTTGATCAAAGTGTGATTTAGCTTTTACTAACAAAACTGAGTCCCTTAGGCTTAAATAAGATGTTATAGAAAGCTTCTTTTCAGGGATTGTTCAGGTCAAACAAATTATTTTAGAGAGCTTTACATTCGGAAGAAAAATGAGCTTTATCAAATAAAACCTTTACAGGACAGGATGTAAAAAAAACAAAAAAAAACTTCAAGGTTTACTGTCACCTTTGAAAGGCAATGTCTATTTATATTATTTTCCACATATGTAACACTCAGAAAAATGAGTTGGATCTAAGAAAAAAATCCAACTCTGTTGCCTGAATCCAGGTTTAAATCCATGACTGGAAGTCTGAACCTGTTCGCTTAAAAGCCACCCAAACTTGCAACTTGCAATAACTATTTCTGGTACCTTGTGGGTGCATGAGAGTTGGTCCTTGAGCACAAAAAACTTGTCAGGCTGACGGTGGCCTTGTTGTTGGGAAACTTTTCCTTATTTAGAGCAGCTACAGATGCAGAGGTCAGCACAGAGTCCCTGGAAAAGTGCAAATGTCAGGGTTTACTTGCCAAGACCCGCTAAGTGAATAGGAAAAAAACTAAAAATAGTAAAAAAAAAAATAAAATAAAAAAAATAAAAAAATATAAAAATCCTGAATTGGATCAAAAACAATGAAAAAAAAAAAAAAAGATTTATAAACTTGAATGTGAGCCTAAGACTGCAGCTGAGCCTGACACAGTAAAACAGATTGTTGAATAAACTCCTTTAGGAATATGAGTAATATGAAAATAAAGCTAAGCTAAAAAGGTGAAAACCTGATTACCGTAACAAATCATACAATAAAACAGAACCTCAAAGTCTCTCTGTTAGCAATAAAACGTGACAAAAGCCATTCCACATATAGCATATCAACATTAATCACTTTGTTATTGGTTGTAATAGAAATTCACCCATTAGTCGTTTTTAATGTTCCTTCAACTGAGAACAAATAATAGTAAATCATCTTCAGCCTGGATCTCCACTAAAATGGACACATGCTCAGACAGGGCTGCTTATGATAAATACAAAATATGAGTATATTTATTTAATAAGAATCGAAATACAAGTGTTTATGAAATGAAGAAGTGGGAACCAGTTAAAACTAGTTAAACGGAAAAGAAAGTCAAGTCCACCGTGCAAATTGCTGGTGTTAAAAAAACGTCTGTGCACTTTGGAAAACCTGCTCCCAAAATAGCTCTTGCCGTCTGCGCTCATTTAAATGAGTAATTATTGATGCACTTAGTGGAAAGTATGTCAATTAAAAAAAAAAATAAAAAAAAAAGGCACCAGAACCCTTATTGACAGCTATCACACTGGAAATGGGCAGAGAGAGAAAGATGAGTGCATTAAGCAAAGGTCGTATTTTTACATCAGTAAAAAACAACCAGGTTTTTTTTGCTTTAGATTCATTTATATAACATTTCGCAGGATCTATACTAACAGTGTACATTAACCAAAAGCTGGAAATGGTATTATATATATATATACCATTTCCAGCTCCCCTCAAACATACAGTGATATAAAACCATGCGTACACGCACCAGAAAGCAATTTTCCTTTAAAATTTTCAGCATCACCGCAATTTTTGCGTACAAGGCCTCATGTTCTGCCCCTCCACGCCCAAATTCAACCACGACTGCTCAATGCAAACTACTTCATGAACGTCGAGGTTTACTTAAGCGAGCCAGCTGACTGGTGTCATTTCCCGGAGAACAGTTGCAAGCGCGGAGAAGGATTTAAGAAATCGTCGTGAGTGGGGAGGAGAGGCGAGCCGTGACAAATAAAAAAGGAACACACCGCCACCGGCGTTTCAGGAGGCCAATGGCGCACTCCACAGTTTACCACGGAGTCAGGGTTACTGGAGCCTTTGGCTGAAATGCTGCAATGTAGCTCTAAATGTGAGGATATGCAACTTTTCACCTGAGGACACAGACGCCTCACCAGGAACGTCCTGAGAACTAATTCAAAATGTCTTCCTACCGCAAAACAACAACAACAACAAATCCAATTTGCAACATAGTTTATTTTCAATCCATAAAACATGTTAAGGAAAATGTCAGTGGGTGGGAGTGGATAAAAGTCAGCCTGAGAGGAGACGAACACGGCCTTCGAGAACAAATTACCCTAATCTCCTGGTTGTTTCTGTTTACTTCAGTGACTCACTTGTAACATAAGGTCTCGCGTAGATGGATATTGGCAGCAATTTTTTAAAGGAAAAAAAAAAAAAAGGAAGTGGATTTTTTTGTCAGGTGGTGACTCGCTCAGTTGTCCCCAGATAACCTGGAAGCAGAATATCTTAAAAAAGAAAAAAGGAAAAGAAATCCAATCAGGATTAGCTGATCCTGATTCAGCTAATCCAAAGAAAGTCCATCAAAAATTGGTATGTGATCCGTTAGAAAAATGTCAATTTTATGAAAATTTTAACACAATTTAATTAGAACAGTGTAAAAATGTCTAAACAGGAATCTGTATGTCATAATCATTTATGCCTTTGTTTAGTGAGGTGTTTCATATACTGGTCCTTAATAAATTAATTTGATTAATGAATTTCACCTGGTTATACAGGTGAATGAAAAACATCCTAATAACTGAATGGCTGGCATGAAAACAGGATGATTAAATATTAAACTCGAGTCGTGCGGCAACACAGAAATGTGAAACAATTCAACAAATACTGAAATAATTATCCACAATCAAAGATCTTTTATAAAAATAAACACATATGCATCTGAATTGCATATCTTCACACATTAACCTCACATTTGAATGATTTCACTTTTCTTGAAACATGCATTTAATAAACAAACGGACATTTATTTTTGCACGCTCGTATTTCCAACCTGTGCTGTGGGTGTATAAACGATCTAATTCGTAGATTTTTATTTCATTCATTAATGTTTATATCTCCACACTGGCATCATATGGCTGCAGGGTCTGCAGCTGAACGCTGAGGTGATGTACCACACATCCACATCCTCATAACGTCTCACATCAACTTTAAATCAAACTTTAAGTCCAACAACAACAAAGACATGACAATCCTCCATACTGCCTGCAGCCACACATCATCCAGCGGTGTTGCCGTATTATAAAGTTGTAGGGAAAATGCAGCTTATTCTTTAAATGCTCTGCACATTTTCTCCGTATTCGGAAGGTTCGGATGCTGCAGCTGTTTTCTTTGCGAGCTGAACATATTCAGCTTGCTGGACAGCTGCTGCAGAAAAAGCTCCGCTCTCCGTTGCCTCCTCCTCTGGTTAATGATGCAACGCCACAGAAAAGATCTGCAGCCCTTCTGGGACACACCTGCGCAGATTATGTCTCCAGGAAAGTACAGAACAGATTCCATTAAACTGTTTTTTTGACTTCTTAATGTTGTGCTGCTATTGAAGCAAAAAATGATCCACAGGGACCTTCTGATGGGCAAAAATCAGCTAACGGAGGGGAGGTTGTACTCCCGTTGATGACAAAATACTTTAAACTCTGCATTAGGGAATGAAAATAGAAACTTTATCCATGAAACTCCTGCTTTGACTGACGTACAGAAACCTCCGACTGCTCCTTTGTTTTTCACACACAAACAAAAACAACCTTCTGCTACAAACCACATAACCACATTCACATTTGTGTCATCGATTTATTCTTCAAAAATAAAATCATGTCCGCCCTCTGATTTAATAAAGTCAATCATGCATTTAGGACACCATCCTTAAGAATTCTTTTAGTGGAGCAAAAAAAACTATCACCAGGTGCTTACGCATCCAGCTTCTTCATGTTGTTCACCGTGGCAGGAAATGTCAAAGAACAATCAAAACAAACAACAAGAAGAAGAAGATGACTAAAAAGTGACATTAAGTAACGAAAGGGAGAAAACATGGCTGCCAGGGAGGTTTTTCTTCCCGTTAAGTTTGAGATTAAGGTCAAAAGGTCACCCGAAAAATCGCAAATACCATAAAATAACAGGAAAATAAAGTAAAATGAATAAGAATGTGATTATTGACCTCCAAGTTAGACTTTGACATGTTTTGTATTGCAAAGTTTTAGATTTTTAAAACTAAAAGGTAGCATTAGGTACGTGTACGTTGTTGCATTTTGCCAATGTGAGCGATGTTTGTTTGCCGACAGGTTTCAGCAGCATGAGCTGCAGCGGGGCTCAGTTTGGTCTGGTTCACAGAGCTCTGTCATCTTTCATTATACAAAGCTGCTCAAATAATACCTTAGGAAATTACATTTTCTTTATTAGGTACAAAAGATTAGACTTCCTTGATGCAAAAAAAAAGAAAAAAAAGAATAGAATTAGTTTAATAATCATGAGTCATCTGAGACAGATCTGATTACTACTGACGGACGTCCTGCGTGCAGCTGAAAGTAGGATCAGATCCAAATCCAGTCACATCTTATTTACCGACTGTAGGTGGTTCTGTCGGTGGCCAGACTCCAAAAAAACAAAAAACAAAAAAAAAAAAAATCTCCCGTCTCTCCTTTTTTTGTATCAGCTCCTGTTTCTCTTCTAAAAAGCAGAGAATGGAGGGTAATTGCGCACTGTGCGTTCACACAAGGTTGTATTGGCGTTGAGTAATCATAGGAGCAGACACTGAAAAAGAAAACATTTGCAACATACAATCCATCTTTAGCACATAAAATAATAGTAGCAAGTGTTTTAAAATAAGATCTTCAGAGCGAGGCTTGCCCTGCATTGAGTGCATGGCTGCAGCTGCAGATTTCTTCAGCCTTTGGTTTAGAAATATTGGAGGATGTTTAAACGTGATATCAATTCATTGAAATGCTGTGTTGATTTTATGCCGGGTGTAATGTGGCACACACCTTTGGTAAAAAAAAAAAAAAAAAAAAAAAAAAAAAAACAATCCTTTGTCTCTCAAAAATCTTGGCGGTCATTAAAATGTCCATCCAGCAAACATGAGGTGAAAACTTAAATTTCAAATTCATTCGTCACAGTTTGATTGTAAATTATTTGAAAAGACGTGAGCCCCTTTAACTGTGACAAAAATGCATAGGCATAAAAGTAAGTCAGCAAAGAAGGCAAATACGTGTTAACGTTACTGTAAATTTGGTCGATGATTTATTTCTCAATCATTGGCCAAATGATTGAGAAACTGCAGTTTGTGCGTCTGGATGTGACGACAGGATTGCCCCGGAGGGAACACAAATGATAAACATGTCTGCCATTTCTCTATTCAGACCCAACTTATGTCACAAAAGATTCAAAGGGTTCATTACTCTCTTCAATTTCTCTCAAGGACGCATCGTCGTGCAGCTGAAAACAACCATAGACCCTACTTTAAAAGTTTTGACTTGAGCTTAATGTACAGTAAAGTGGAGAACTCCATTTCGTTAAGCAACTTAAACTCTGAATTATAAATTATTGATGAACAAAACAACTCCTAAACTCAAGAGATGAACGAGTGCCGCGTCTACACTCGGGGAGTTTTAAACTGGATCATTAACCACTTGGTGCTGGCAGCCGCAGAGTCAAAACTTTTCCCTCGTAAAATATCAAAGTTAACACAGTTGACAGATAGAAAATATGATTTTAGTAACAACAGAGGGAATTTCAGCTGAACAATCTGCCATGCGGAAGATCATTTGAAGGGTGATGGATCTCCGAGGTTCTACTTCAGATATTTGCTCAATCTACTGATTGTTAAAGTCATGTGTGTTAGATAGTGTTCAACTGTATCAGATTTTCTTCTCTTCCTTCATTTTAAACTAAGTTCTTATATGCAGAAAATAAGTCAAAAGAAGAACGACGTCTTCTTGACGCCTCGTGTTTTGCTTGGTTCCTTTATGTGGTCATCGGTGACCTGACGAGGACAACTCTCCAAAAACCTCTGGATATTTTCTAATGGACATAATTTTTATTGTTAAATTAAGAATCAAAATGTCATCAAAACCACTGAATCCCTGCATTTGGGTCAACCTACTATTCTGTAGAGAAACTGCAGATGCAATTTTGTTGCAATTTCTTTTTCTTAGAATATTGGGAATAATAAATCACCTGTTAAGTGCAATAGAGGAACAATACAATAGCTAATATTTTACCACGCGTCTCTTTAAAAGAGACAGAGCTGCCAACCGTGATTTATGCTGCTGAAAGAAATGGATCGGAAAATGAGACCTAATAGATCCTAATAACCAAACGTAACGTCAGCAGTGGTGGACAAAGTTTAACTGACCTCCGCCTGACGCACGCGTCGCCTGCATCACGAGCTTATGTTCAGTCGATGTGAAGAAAGCACACACATTAAGTCTGCCTTTATTTATTTTTTAACATATATGCATCTATAAAACCTTTTACTGCCTAATGGGACATTAATGGCCTAATGGTCTGCTTTATTGTCTGGCTAACAAAAGATAAGTCCAGGCTTTACTCAACTGCATTTGCTCTAATTTTCTTGGTATCATAGCATATTGCGCATTACGTTACATTCACGACACAGCTGTTGCTCTTTTGGCTTAATGACAATGCCTCCTTATGGGTTAATTAAAACGCTAAAAAGAAAAACAGCTGTTGTCTAAAAAGCTTTTAGAAACGTTGGGATAAGTTGCGAGCAGCACCGTCATTCTGACAGAAACCGAGCTGGACGCGGAGAGGCGTGATGTGTTTACATACACCGAGGTTTTAGAAAATGTCAAGAAAGGTCAGAACTGTTACTGGCTCTGACATTTCATTTAAAGGTATCTTAACGAATGGCTTTCAAACTTACGTGCAGAATTTGATTGTTGGACAGTAAGGCCGGAATGAGAAATACACACAATCCTGTAGACAGAGATTATTTATCTTGTTAAAAAATAACTAGTAGATTAATGGATGTAAATTAATACAACAGCAAATGCCTTTAAACACAGTTTAAAATGTGTGGTTTTGTTATGCAACGGGAGAAAGAGGTGCAAAGATCACCACTGACAACTTGATTTCATTATTAAATACAATTAACGGCAATTCAATATCTTGAAATGTTACATAATTTCACAATATTTACAAGAGGGGAAAAAATTGTTTCTTCATGTTTGTACATTTGGCATGTGTACTGCATATTCATTCAACATCAAAGTGTCTTTAGTCAGAGGCGTCTACAGGTTTGCTGTGATACAGACTGCTACAGGACATCCTTTCTACCCGCAGCCACTACAACTTTGAGAAACCTCGAACATTTAATTTCCCTTTGGACTTTCCAAACTGAATCAAATAGATTTTTTCAAAACTATACAATATTATCATCTTCTGTACTCCTTACGACATTGTATGATAATAGTTAAGCTGAAATTATTAACATCGTTTGCAGATTTTAAGCAACAATCGCTCACTCAAGAAGTTTGTTCCTAATAATAAAGGACAGAGGAATATTTAAAAAAAATTAATGAATTTATAAGGGGTTTTATTTCTGGAAAAAAAGCAAAAATAACTAAATAATAATATTAATAAATTTGGAGCTGAATAAGCAACATTTTTCTCTGAGTTTTTCCACTGAAACTAGATGATTCGGGTGTAAACTGGGAAGTTGATTAAGGCCAAATTCATCCACTTTACATGTTCGTGTTACTTTAATATTTATGATGCAAACATGCACTTTCAGCCCTCGCAAAATACATCCAATAAAAAAAAAAAAAACCCATGGCTCCCTCCGCTCAGGCAGAAGCTTGGCTTTAGCTTTACCATCCGATGAATAATCAATTATTCACCATTAACCTGAAGCTGCTCACCTTGTAGATTCTCCAAATGGTTCTCAGGAGCAAAACCATCTGGAGCGTTGCGTTTCCTCGCTGCAGTTCAAAGCACAACTGCTCAGCCTCGCTGCCGACTGTTCGTCTCCCTCATGTCTCCAGCACACAAAAACAACATAACATATGCGTCCATCAGAGAGGTTCGTTAGACTGTTTATTTTAAGGCTCCTCAACCATTATCACGTAGTAGGAATGAAAAGACAAGTCTATCAGAAAGCTGGAGACTGACAGTAATTTATACACGAACGCTTTTATATTAAGCTGAAAGAAACTTGCAATCTGGACTCAGATATATATATATAAACTTCATTCCTAACAGACAAAAGCCCTTTACACATCTTTGAAACGCTACTAAAGCAGTAAAAATGAATAGCAAAACTGGAATACAATTTGTTTTATAATTGCTTAATCATGTTAATTAATATAATTTCTAAGTTGTAAGAATGCTTCTTTTAATATTAGCAACTTTTAGAGAAATATTTCATAGCATACTAAGAGAATAACCTGCATAAGTTATCAGACTAAGTGTGTGTGTGTGTGTGTGTGTGTGCGTGTGCGTGCGTGTGTGTGTGTGTGTTTTGCTCCTGAGGTTGTTTAGTTTATATGAATTTTGGTTTCCTCAGACCATTATGTAAATGCCTTTAGTTCCCATGGTGTATGAAATAATGTAGCATTTGAGAATGTGGCTCATCTAATTTGATCTCTTTTTCTTTTTGAAGTGACAAAACGTTGTGTTGGATGAACATTAGACGTTGTTCACTTCTAACATTTTCCTCTGCTTTGAAATTCTCATCATTTGGTACAAAAGTGTCACTGCCGAATCCCACGTTTTTGACGCCGTCCGCAGTATCAAAGATCTGTTCACTTCAACAAGCTGAACACCAGGAGCGGCTGAAATGGCTTCATGTCCTGATTAACTCTGCCAATAATCATTTTGACCACTTTGGGCATCGTTACTG
The DNA here is from genome assembly GCF_001443285.1 of Poecilia latipinna. Taxonomy (NCBI): domain Eukaryota; kingdom Metazoa; phylum Chordata; class Actinopteri; order Cyprinodontiformes; family Poeciliidae; genus Poecilia; species Poecilia latipinna. Next base: position 319,587 of record NW_015113114.1, on the reverse strand, counting down.
GACTCTGCAGACCAATCAAACTAGTCGAAAGCCAGTTTTCTGCAACTTCTAGGTGTGTCCACAGCCAAACGCATCCAAATGACTGGATCGCCTCACGCTGACAGATTTTTGTTGACAGAAAGCCTGCATGCTGTCTGACCGTCCTGGCACAGACCCCGTAACATTAGAGATCAAAACAGACATTCGACATAAAAAGTATAAAATTATAATTCAGGGCAACTTTTTTTATGTAAGGTATACTGGCACAAAATTGAAATGCTAGAAGGAGGAAGGAATTAACACGATGAACTTGAAAACTTTCAAGCCATACTTGTGTGTGTGTGTGGGTGTGTGTGTGTGTGTGTGTGTGTGTGTGTGTGTGTGTGTGTGTGTGTGTGTGTATGCATCTGAATGTCTGCAGATAAGACAGGTGAGGGTATTGCACACACACATCCGACTCTGCTGGGTCCCCTACTCTTCTGCTTAATCTCTAAACTCAAGGCTGAGTATCTATAACTCATACATTTATGGTAAGTAGAGTCTGTTTCGGCACTTGAGACCACCTGCACTCAGGCAGATTCATGAGTTATGTTTAATTCACGTTCGTGGTATTCTTGTTCAGCTGCCGTGGTTAAAGGGAGTTGAGATTTTATCATGAAGAAACATCAACCCTGCGTTGGTTTAGCGTGGGCTGAAGTCAGAAAATGCTCGACTTATTTTCCCTTCCGACAACTAATGCTAGAAAATATGCAAACAATAGCCGCTGTCTGAAGAATTTGTCACATTTAAAATCCAATGTATATGAACAGACAAGAGGAAAAAATCTGACTGATTTTTGTAGACTGACATCATCCAACAAATGCACAACAAATTATTAAGCCAACAGAACAAATGCTCGATTGTTTCATGCATTGGTCGCAAAGATTGAAAAAGCTGATTAGTTTATTTATTTATTTTTAAACTCAGTATCTAATTTAAGTTCTATGAAAAGTTTTACTTTGGAGGACCTCTTGTTATACACTCTGGAACAAGATTTAATCAGACTACAATTATGAGTTGATCACCTTCCTGTCAGTAACAATGAACATACAGGTATTACTTCCTAGTATTTCAGTGAGGAACTATGAGTGTGATTTATCTCAGGTAGCTGCTAATTCTGTATGCATTAGTTTTTTATGAACCGCTTTCACTGGCAAATCACTAGATTGTGCAACCTTGCATTGCTTCCAGTTGTTTGGACAACATTAAAATATTCATTACCGAGTACGATGGGACACAACTGCTCAGAAGTCATCCGAGTCATCTCGACATTTCCATCCCTATTTATTAATTTTACCATGATTTGTTAGTGCGGCACAAACACAGACCTGTTGTATCAACACATGCAAATACAATCGTCAAAAAAACAAAAAGAAATTCAAATATCTAAACTACTTTATAATACAAATGAAATAGTGGCTGACACAAACTTGCTCCAATAAAGAGGCATCAACTCAGCACACACAAGCGCAGCACAGGGCGCCGTTTGCTGCTATCAGACGCCTCAAATACTCGTGATAACACTTTTATACCTCCATGCTTTCGAAATGTCAGCAAGCCTGACATTCAGTTTCCAGCAGGTTGCCCTCTGAGGAAGACTAATTTCATATCTGATGCTTTAAGCAGAAATGCCAATGAACAGTGGTGGCCCACATCTGACACGTTAGTGGAAAACATATTTAAGATTTGTTTACTTATGCAAGGCAGGCATGTCAAATTACGCTTTTCATTTCTGCTTACGTCAATTTCTTTTTTTTACAAGAAATGTAAAGCTAGACAAACTAATTGCTTCAACAAGCAGAAACATCTTGATCGTGTAAATAAATAAATAAATCATTTGTGTATTTTAATACGTAAAGAAAGTTGTTTTCCAGTGCGTCCTGGGAAACTGCAGGATCAGCTGTTCTTTAAATTGTTTAATTTAAACTCCTTTCAATTCGGTGGAGCTCATGTGCATACCAGTCATAATAACTGAATAACTCAGTTTACAAGGAAACCTGCTCAAATTCATACGCAGAATGACAAAAAAACGTATTTAAAAAAATCAATCAAATGGAGAAATATCACACAGACATATTCAACTGCTATTAAATATAGTCTAACTCAATCCTATAATAGAAAATAAAATCCCAGTGGGTGAAAAGGTGTTTAATGAAGCCCGGTTGATTTCTGGTGTTTTCTTAAAACTAGCCCTTGGAGATGACCGTCTGCTCTGATTGCTCAAGTTGATGTTAAAATTATTTCAAGGTTTTTATGCTTTCAATTTTATGAAGTTAATATATAAACATGTATATGTTTTATCCTCTGCCAGCTAAAATTGTGACTCTTGGAGCTCAATGTTTGACTCATGCATTTCCTTTGTGCTTCTAAATAGTCTATCTAAATAGTCGCTTTGTTCGCAGCCGTTTCTCTCATGCAGAAGAACTGGAGCTTATCGAACGCGGGCCTCGTTAACAATGACGCTCATTGAGACGAATCTGCTCAGCTTCTCCGCTGGTCTTGTGATGTGGCCTTTGAGAGCGAGAGCGGCTGGATTCCAAATGATGGCAGTGACGCTGAGAGCAAATGCGACAGAGTTCATGCAATTAAAAGGGTTCGATATTTTTTTTTCTACTCTTGCTCAGATTCAAAGTAACGTTGCTGCACCCATACGGTCCTTCCAACACCACATTTTGCGATTTTTCGTATCGTATGTCAAATTGTCGGAGAAGAAAGACGAACCGCCTCCTTTGAATCGTTGCGGTTATCTTTTACATTCTGTTTGGCGCTTTTGTCATTTCAGCCGTAAACCATAACAACTTTGATTGATATTGAGGGAAATTGCTATTGTTTGACATTTCCTTTATCGTGCCGCCCATTTAATGTTCCCCTGAAAAGCTGTGACATCACAGGTATGGGTGGAAAACGTTTCCCCTGTGGCTCTGGTCTCTCTCAGACCGGAGCTGCCGACACATCAAAGCTGAGTTTTTCTAGAAAAGCTAAAGGATGGATGACTTTATTTATGTTTTAGTATAAATAATAAGATACAAAGAATATCATAGATCTGTCAGGAACAAAGAATTGTAATATTTTTATTGATAAAAAAATGAATCAGTCCATCCATTCATCTATTGGCTTGCGGAGGTAGCTAATAGATGAAAAAGCCCAGACGCCCCTCTTCAAACTAATGTTAGCCAGTTTGTTTTGGGGGATCCAAAGCTTTCCAAAGCCACAATTCATAAAATACTTCTTCCAGTCAGTATTGGTTTGTCCAGCAGACAAGATGCTTAAACCACTTTTGTTGACTCCTTTCAATTTAGAGAAGCAGAGCCGTTATTCTGAGCTTCCTCACCTCAAAGACACGTTCATGCAGAAGACGCTCATTTGAGAAGCTTACGTCCAGGATTTTCATCTTTGGGTCATGACTAGTGTCTCATGTCTGCAAGTTGAGGTACAAGAACATTTACGTTTGGGATCCACTTCCTCCTTAACTTCAGCTCTAGAACAAAGTCAGCATTAATGCAAATACGTAAACAATTCGTCCATCTTGTATTCCATCCTAACATTACTTAAGGAGAAGACAAGTGCAGGAGACTCTTTCGGGTCTTTGCTTTAGGGAGACCCTCACCCTAACCCAGAGAGAGCAGGTCATCTGTCTTTGGCTGAGAACCTGCCTCAGTAACTAACTCCAGGTTTGAACTGCTGCCAGAGCAAATGAGATGAGAAGAGCTGAGATGCTGAAGTCTCAAAGCAGACTCGTTTCAAAGGCACAAAGTGGGCCTGGCAGAAAGGAAAACACAATGGGAACAGGCCTGACCTTAAGAATGTAGACAGCTATCGCTCTGGTTATACAAGTACTGGATGAGTCTTGTAAGTGAGTAATATGTCTTCTATAGGCCCACAAAAACTCAGATGAACTGAACAACAAACTCATCCGACTTCCTTCGGAAGCGGAATAGTGAAAGTATCAACAAACCTAATTCCTGGTCACTGAATTAAACTCTTCAAGTTCAGAATTACCCTAAAAAGAGAACGGTACGCTTGGTTTACATAGGTATATGATGTTAAATTCCTCTCTGATAGCTCCAGTGTTTATTTTTCTCTCTGTGTATTTTGGTTTAGGATGCTCGTCGTAAAACTGGAACACCAGCGGTTTGATTCCAGGCTTCCTCTCTATAAACTTTTTCACCTCTAACCTAGTTGGAATAAAAGCCCCTGACATCCTTTCAAGTTGTCATCTCAGCTTCTGATCCATCCAGTCGCACACAGTTCTTTATGCATCATCGCTGTTCAGAACGCCCTCAATAAGCAAAATCCAGTTCAACAGTGTAGAAATCTTTATTCAAAGTTACTTGAGAATGAATGAGACGGCACTTATCTATCACACACGATCATATTGGCTGTGGAATTGTGCTTTATTTTACAAACACCGATATGAGTCGAGTTAGACTCTTATAATTTCAGACGCAGACACCAGAGAAAGAAGAGAAGATCCATCTTCATCAACAAAGATTTATCAAAAAAGTTGCTTCTGGCTGATATTTGCTGTGTCTGCACTGAAACAACTTGGCTGCATTTTGTTTTTGACTTTCCTACCTTTTTCTAAAGGATACTTATGCTATAATAGAAAAAACAAAAAAAAAAACAAACACTCCTGAATACATTCTTGACAGAGAACCAGAGTGCAGAGTAGCCTAATAAATAGCTAACGTTCATCGCTGTCCAAGACATCATTAGCAATAAACCCAATGAATACTTATGATGCATTATGCAGTGCTACACCTGCAGTTAATGAACAACCATTCATCACATCAGAGCGTCTTGTTCCACAGCTCCCTGGTCTAATTCTGATGCTCCCTTCGTTGCCATTTTCGGCGTTGTGCAGGGGTCGGCCTCGGCGCCCTGACCGGTGTGTGTGCATCACAGTGCAATAGACTGTGATGCACTTTCTATCAGAGCGTGTCTGTGCGATCAAACAGCACAGGACGGCATGCACTCTCCCCTCCATCAGTGACCCCGGAGTAGGTTCACCTACAGAAGACCAGCAGCTCTGGAGATGCTGCCCAGCTTGTCCCTTTGTCAAACCTGCTCAAACCTACGTTTCGTTTTACCTGCTTCTAACACATCAGATCCGTAGAGGAAATGTTCATTTGCTGTTCAAAATACCCCATCTTCCACACACGCCACAAAGAGTTTTATCAAAGTTATTCTCTTTACTTTTCAGTGGTTTTAATTATACGAATTATCACTGCAGGAGTGATTTATTTATTTTTTGTCCAGACATACATCCTATTCCTGGACTCTCATTGCATAGCCTTTAATAAAGCACAATGAAAATTAGCAGGAGAAGGATTATTTTATGATTGCAAATGTATTTTTGAGAAAATGTTGCTGACTTTGGGCGATAGTGAGCAACATGGGGACAAAAAAACAAAACAAAGAAACAAATGTCACTGATTTAGTTTCAACCAAAGCAGCATCATAAAATATCGAGCCTCCTATCCAGGGTGACATGTGAAAATAACAGAATGTGCAAAATCACCTCATGTTGACCTATAGAAACAAATTTTCAGGTCAAAATCAAACATAGAGAACAAATTGCAGTAGCTGCTGGTAGATAATTTCTCCACATCCTCGATCATTTTGGAAAAAAATATAATACATATATGGTTTAAAAAAAAACAAAAAAAAAAACAGTGAAGAGTCTTCTCATCTCTCTGTGAAGCTTAAAGCAAGGAGATTTCTGAGAAAACTCCAGAATCCATCTGCAGGTTTTCCACTCAGATCTCTGTTTGAAATTGATGTGAAGTGGATCATTTCAGGCGACTGTTTTCCACCCACCGCTGAAGAATTTCTGACCATTTCCTCCCACTCTGCTTGTCTTCCAATCCCATGACACAAAATGCAATCAGTGACTCGAGATCATATATTACCCACAAGAACTGGATGTTCTGTCTTTTTTTTTATTATTATCATAATTTTTAGTTTATTTCTGCTGGCAGAGACAAAAATGTCGATACAGAGTCGGTGTTCGGTAAATGAGACCAGTGTTGGTTGCAACAGAAAAAGGTTTCTTTCACAACCAGGAGAAGTTATTGTGAATTTGATGATCCCTCTTACTTTAAATGAGGATTAATCTGGACTAATCCAGATTAATTAGTGCCCTCAGCTGCTGGGATAAAACGTACAATGAAATTCGATTCTGTCCACCTGAATGATTTTCTTGGAGTGAAAAATGATCTGCGGTGCAGGAGGTAAAGTAACAGTAGCGAAATAAATAAAATTATAATTTGACTTACTCACCAGAGGGATCAGTCTTGCAATCCCGGATGTGGCACTTTTTGGTGCTGTTGGGTTTAAGCTTGTGGTCACACTGAACCTGATCCACCTCCTCCGAAGTCTCGGTCCTGGTGTCGACGCATTTGATGAGCCGATGCTGCAGTCCTCCTCCACAAGAAGCTGAGCACTGTACATGGAAAGATTTCACAAAACTTTCACAAAGCAAAATTAATCCAGTTCACTTTTTTTTTTTTTGTTCGAAATGATCAATGTTGTCATTTTATCATTTAGCTTTTCAGCGTGATTTCCGAAGCCAGAAGTTTGAAACCGTCTTATTTCTAGTGTGAGCAATAGTTTGGTTTCCATTTCAATTAATTCAGAACCAGAATTTACATAACATTGGCCCGGAGTGCTTTGGATAATGCAGTCAGCTGAGGAAAAGAGTTTCATCTTTACAAAAAAGAAACAACACAATTGCCGAGGTGTTAGGCAGCAGTGATTAGATTATCGGAAGGAATAAAAAAAAAGTTTTGAAAGTTTTATGTCTTGGTGGTTCCCAAACTTTTTAATTTGGGTGATTTGAGGAGCAGCATATTATCTCAGTAAATCCAAATATTATTTAAACAACCGGCAGGATTTTAATTTATCATTTTGGTTTCAAAAAAGTTTGAATTTTAAAAGTTTTATTTAGAAATGGCAAGTCAAGATGTATTTACAGTGTGTTCAGTGGAACCCTTTAATGGTATTAAAGTAATATAAACTCGAGGCTTGTTGCATGCTTCCACTGGTACTTTGAATATTCGTCTTTTGGTGCTGAAGGTCGGAAGGCCTCCCTGCCATCACCCTAATCTTTAGTTCAGGTTCCAGTTGTGACACTGGTAGGGTCACTTCAGAACCTTACTGCTTCTAATCAGATGAAACATGCTGGTGAATTAAATAATTACTTGAAATATAAATCTGCCATGTGAACAGACAATTCTGGGATCGATTAAGAAGATCAGAACTGGGGGGGAAAAAGGCATCTCTAATATTTATGTTTAGGTATTCGGGGTGACTTTCAACACAAGGAAGACATTTGAATGAATAAAACTCTCTCTCTTCAGGGAGAAATCACTTTATGAATGACAAATTCATCAGCTAATATCCATGATGCCAAAAAAGCGGATTCTTCTGCCCCTTTAGAATTAAGAAAGTATCAACAATGAATACTGCGTTAAGAGTACCTGTCCCCACGATCCAGTGAGCCACTGAGCACAAGGCTGGCCATTGCAGGACTGAATTGCGCTTGGCTGAAGGTCTTGGTCGCATCGATCATCCTCTGGACAGGTGACAATGCGCTGCTGCTCACCGCCTCCACACACCTCAGAGCACTGAGAAACACACAGCATCACACATAAGTAGTCGGTACACATTTGTGGTTTGGGAGCAGTGATCAATTTGTCACCTGATTGTGAAAAGAAAAAAAAAAATCGAAGTTTTAAAGATGTATCGCACACAAATGTCAAACGGACAGGAAACCTTCTCTAACTCCTCGGGTCCATGATGAAAGCTTTCGCTCAAAGAAGAAGCACCAACGTCTTCCATGAATGTGATTATGCTTCTTCTTCTTTTTTTTTTTCCTTGTCTCTCTCCATCGGGCTTTGTGAGGCATCTCCAGGAAAAATAAATAAATAAATGAAAATGCACACTGCAGCTTTTGTTCAAATCTCTGTTTTGAAGTCACGCAGGAATGACTACCATGTTTGTGCAGGAAAAAAGAAGAGCGATGGGCTTGTTACAGAAAACAATTTCTAAACTTCTGAAGAGTAGGTTTTTTCCTGTAACATTTACGAAACTCGGGCTGCGCCTCAGAACTTACAACAGCTGGATGAGTCAGAACCTCGCGCATCGGGCGTCTTTGTTAGTCAGACAAAGCAGCGGCTCTGAAACACCACTCTGTGGTGAGTTTGAATCTTTATCGAAACCACTGAAATCTATAGTGTGCTGATACATTGTTCAGTGCAAACGCTAGACAAAGACTGAACCACAGAATACTTTTTTTTCCCTTACAAGTAGAGAAAACTTAAAACTTGTCCATGAAGGCCAAATTGCAATGTTTTGTGACCAAACAATGTGAAGCAGAGTTAGTGCTGGAAAAAAACATAAGCTTGCAATCTGTTTTTATGTAAAGATTGCTTAATACACCGTCAGTTATAAGCTATGACATAAAACGGTTCTGGAAGTTGCTGGAAAGTGACATTGTTATGTTGTTTAGATTGTTTTTACATTATACGAGTCAAATCTGTTTAACCATTTTGTGTCTTGCTGTGAACATGATGGTGTACAGATATAAAAAAAAAAATACAAACACAGTATATATCGTTTATGCAGTAGCAGATGGGGCAACAAATGGGGGTTATTCTGAGACTTGGATGTGTGACATAAGCTGTGCCTTTGCATTAAAGGATATGAAACTGTTTATTACAGTAATAAGTCCTATAAATGTTTAACCAGAACAGATTCCAGGGGGATTAGTGAAGCACAGATTTGTTTCTGCCTCGTCACTCCTGCCTGTTCTATACTTTCTACAGGAAAATCAGCATCTGTTGCACTGACACCAGTGGAGTGTGTAACACCCGCTACAATCTTTAATATGTTTTCTGGAGATGTTGGCATCAGGGCCGCTGGCCCAAGCCTCCATGGGAACTAAGCAAAATTTGGTTTTGGGGCCCTCTATATCTGCTATTAACGTGGATTAACAGACGCATAGATCATTCGCACAGCTGCTATAAAATCACTGCACCTCTGAATAATGTTGTTTATGTTATATCTTATATGCATATTGAATTAAGTAAGCAATAAATTGGTTGTATTACCAGGAGCCAAAGCAGCTGCAGCCATATAGGGCGTCGCCATGGTAACATATATATGCATATTCATAATATCATCTAGTGATAAAAGTAAAAAAAAAAAAAAATAGCATGCTCTGGACTTAAGATGGAGTACATGCACAGATATTCATGACATGCTTTGATTAAACTAATTTATATTCGGTGTAATTCCAGTACAGAAAAATTAACTTAATACCAGGTGAGTCTCTCTCACCTGAGAATGTGAACCTGTACCGGGCTGATTCTGTGCCTTCAAATAATTTAAACAGTGTTCCTGAAGAAGATTCATAACTTAAAAGGGTAACACTTTATTTGAAGGGGTGTGCATAAGACTGACATGACACTGTCAAAAACATGACATAACACCTGTCACGAACATAAAGAAGTCTTTATGAATGTTTGACAGTTGTCATGAAGTGTCATTCGGTAAATAATGACACTTTTAATGCAAAGTTGCTTTAAAAGTTGCATTAAACGTCCATTAAAAATGCCAACTTTGCATTAAATTATCATAATTTACAAAATCATGTAAAGTTGGCATTTTTAATGGACTTTTAATGCAACTTTTAGAGCAACTTTGCATTAAAAGTGTCATTATTTACCAAATGACACTTCATGACAACTGCCATAAACATTCATAAAGACTCCTTCATGTTTATGACAGTGTCATGTCAGTCTTATGCACACCTCTTCAAATAAAGTGTTACCCTTATAACTTATAAGGGTAAGTAACAGGTCTGAATAAAAACAGTCTGTGTGCTACACTCAAGAGAGAGATTCATTTGATGCACCAAAGAGTGATGTCATCAATGATGATGTAATTGTTACCATAGGAACTGAACATTCTAATGATGCATTCACACCAAACACATTTTGAGCATCAGGGGAATCGGGTTTATATTCAAAGTCTATGTGGAGTGTCCAACGTTGCGCTAGATGCTCGAAGTGGACCACATCGGCCCTCAACGCGCCTCCACATAGAGTTTGAATGTAAACCAGACAAGCCTGATGCTCAAAATGTGTTTGGTGTGAACGCACCATTATATGTACAGTGTCATATTATATCCATCATAATAGGACCAAGACTTGGTCCTAACATGATGGATTCATTGCTTTGGATCAGGGGTAACATTTAGAGGTAAAGTGCAAATTAAGGTTTAGTTAATTAGGAATAGACTAGTATGAGAACCCTAACCCTAGTAGACTAGGGTTAGGGTTAGGGAAAATTGCAGCTACTAAAATGAAGGGAAATCAATGCAAAGTTCTAATATGGGTCGAAATAGATTTGACAAGCCTGTATAGCAATTTGTTTTCTAAATCATTCTAGGTTGTATTTCTGCCAATTGCATACCTGCAGTACATTAGTAGTCTAATGCGTTGAATTGTGCTGAGAAACAACCAATCAGAACCAAAAGTTTGCCTTTTGGTTCTGATTGGT